>NC_057778.1:12091385-12186652 GCF_014825855.1 Bombus pyrosoma | reverse complement strand
TCTTATCCCTCGTTGTTTTATTTCGTTAACTTTTCTTTCTTTTTCTTTTTTTTTTCTTTTTTCTTCTTTCTCAGCAAAAACACAGCGCTTTTCTAAATTATCCTTTCTATGTCTGTAGCAAAAGCGGAGCATGGATATTAGCGCGCTTACGGCATACTCGCGGTAGAAAAGCTGACTGACGCTGAATATCGCTGCTGATAGGAGTAGTATAAAAATTGATTAAAGCAGTGGCCGTGAGACGATGGTAACAGACAGAAACGGGAAAGAGCTCTTCTTTTTGCTCGAAACGACGTGAGCGTATAATTGTTATTAAAAAAAAAAAAAAAAAAAAAAAAGAAAAACTAAGTAGTTATATCTGTAGAGAACGTTAGATCGCAACGCAACAAGTGACTGATGTTACGTGTCATAATTGGTATACACCATTTATAACATTTCGCGAAGGCTAGTCAAAACAATGGCGAATTTATGAGCGAAATTGTTTCCGGAGGTACGTCGGGTGGCACAGCCTTCGGCCGATCGTTAATGTTACCAGTGATATTAAAAGATTAATGGTTCCGTTTCGAGAATCCTAAACCGCAGATTATTCATTAACTTCCACGGTAAACGATCTTTCATCATCGTTCGTTGATTTGTTCTCGCGTAAGATAATAAACGGTGTATGCCAGATCACGGTTCGTTGATATTCTTTCGAGGAAATCCGTGGAATGAAATGGACTCGTGGCTCGGTTTTCGCGTGAATCGATTCGATTTGCAATTATAATTACAGCCATCTTTTCCCTTCGCCGCTCCCTTATGCTCCTTTCTATCGGAGCCTCGATAAATTATGCGAAACATTGGTAGGAGGAAACGCGAAATTTTTATGAAACTTTTATCGAAACTGTTCTTTTTTTAATGGCGATGATCGTGCGACGATCGGAGAGACGGGGCAGAGAGAATTCATTTTCATTTGATTAATAACGGGCTTTCAGCTTGATGCAATCGGAACATTATCAATGTCCAGTTATGGACATTGATAATCGCGTGGAACAATCATCAATGGCAAATTATCTGCCGACACGTGTATCTACGTATCTACAGCGTTTTTATATACGTATTACTTTCGCGCTTTCTCCCTTTGCGAAGAAACTATCTGAACTGATATATCATCGTATCGTTCCGATAAAATGGACAAAAATATGATAAAATATGCCGGGAATGTAGGAAATCAAGAGTACCTAATAACGTTAATTAATATCGCCTGACTCGCTAGAAAAAGCAGATATGTATGCGGGTCACGCTCTGCAACTAATTTTTACGAAGGTACGCATTTGCATAAATACCTACGGTCTATTAATAAGCAGCACCGCGATGTCCGACGGATGCGAAGCGTCGCGAATCGACGTCGAGACGCATTTGCATCCACAACGGGCGATTGTGAAGCGTGAAACCGACCCCGTTCACCAGACCTCGGACAATTCCAAATATTATGACGCGAGAAACACACCAGCAAGACGTCGCGACGCATTTTGCAGTCACACGACGCCTTCCGCGCCCGTTTGTCTATTTGAACAGGCCGTGAAACGCCAACTTTCTCGATTGTTAGCCACCGCTGAACTTGGATAATTGCTACTCTACCATTTCACCAGACCGTTTTTCTATATCCTCTTTTACGAACGATATTCCGATTAACGTTAGATCAACGTGGAATTTTTGTCGCAAACACCACTAATTATTACGTTACGTACGCGACACGATTCTACATTACGATTAGAGTAATTAGAGTAATTGTTTAATTGTTGTCGTGAAAATTGGAAGTTTCCAATTGGAATTGGAAAATTGGAATTGGATCAAAGATACGACGTATTAAATCGAAGGAGATCGTTTCGAGGCATAAATATTCATGTGTCGTAATGTCACTTGCCTCTATAGACGCTGGTACCATCGTTATAAGTTATGTAAATGACAGCAGGGTGTTCTAATATACGAGAAGAAAATTTCTCCCTACCGTTAACAGTTTCGAGGAACGCACCTTGTTACTTTTCACAGGATACATCTCCTATATAGGCTCGTTTCGAGGATATAAAGCTATCTCCAAATCAACGAATCAAACCAAGTTCTTCAAATTTATTCTTGCTCAAAGCTTCTCGCTTATACAGTTTGCGTATACGCGTGCATTGGTATAACGAGCACTTTTATGCAACGATAGAAAGAAAAGAAACGTAGAACAAGGTACAAGGTACGGGGTACGAGAATTTCCTCGAAGCGTCGTCAAGTAGTTCGCCCCTTCGTACGTTCGATAATTGCGTAATCTTGTCGAATCGCAGATTAACGAGAATCGATCGTGATCGTGGAAAACTGGATGTTCGTGGGAGCACGTAGAAAAGCACGCAGAGAAGCACGTAGAAAAGCACGTAGAAATATCAGGTAGAAAAGCACATGGAAAAAAGAAGCGAAATTGATAAACTTTCTTTCCTTCTCCTTCGATTGTTATTCGTAGGTAGCTATATCGTATAAAGAAACCAACTGAACCAGTTACCAAGGGACCAGCACGATATCGTCGAACGCGTAATTCACCGATGCCAGACGAATAATGCGCCCGATGTTCGAAAAAGGAATGCACGGAATACCAGCCGGTGATTTCCACACGCTGCAACGTTCGAAAATCGTTGGCTAACTGGGACTCGCGGAGTCATCGGCGGTCCCAGTGGCGAGCAACTGCGCAACGTCGCGAAACAGAAATCGTCGGTTGGGCGATTAGCGAAAACGTTTGGAAAACGCAGGCTCATTAGTCTGTCGAGGAATAAAACAGGATGGTCGGGCGAGAGGGTTAATGAAGACCAACCATGACGATGTTCGAGGAACTCATGCGGCGATTTATTCTTCCAGGAATGGTCTCGCGCACGTGTCTCCGACCGGCGAGTTAGTATCCTTGCCTAGGCAGAAAAATCCTTTCGATGGAAACGCGACGGAAGAAACCGATGTTTCTGCCCTATGGGGTCCGTATACCCTTTTGCACCGAGGCTTCTGCCCCCTTGCCCCCTTGCTTCGGTTCTTTTTCCATCGAACAAGGTGAGACCAGGCAAAAAAGCCCGACGTCGCGTCGTTGTCGCTTATGCGAAACGGTGTGCTCTCCGTCTTTGTCCTGGCAACGTTGTTTTTCCTTCCGTGGTAGGTTCTCTCTCTTTGTTCGTCCCATTCAGCGGCGATTTTTCAGAGGCCGCACGAACGAACGCCGTTTAGGGAATCTTGGAGGAACGAGTCGGGATGCCGGCGCGGCGCGGCGCGGCGCGACGCGGCGGGACCAGGCTTCCACTGTGCGTGCAGGGTTGTATAATTAGAGTGCAACGCAATTTGTCCGCCTGCGAGGTCCGCCAGACAGGAAACTTGTCCCCCGATTGGCTGCCTTCTGACGCTCAATTGCTCGATTTTTCAGTCGTCTTTCCGTCTCCAGCGAAATTACCCGCTCGGATCATCGCCGTTTCTATCAATTATGATGTATCATCCGTACGAAATCGTATATTTCAGATTCTGCATCCGTAATTTTGTCGATTGACGGGAATATCGCGTAACCAAAATTATACTTGTCAATTATCTTCGCGGTCGATATACTTCGTTTAAGTATACATCTGTACACATATGTATGTATATTTTTCTCTTTTTTCTTTTTTTCCATTCAGGATTATTCGGCGATAGCCGTGAAGCCGCGACGGAACGCAGCAACAGGGTCGTTTTTAAATATTCTATATTCCCTATTTGAATTGTTAATGGGGATTCTAACGAGGAGCGGGCCGTGGTTCACAGTTTCCAAGAAGTCGTTGAAAACGTGACCGACATAAATAATTCATTCACAATTTCGTCGTTTAGTAATCGCGCGGTCCTACGATGACGGTTGATGCGCTCGCGATAAACCATTCCTACGCAACGGAAGGACCAGAGGCTCGAGGCAAAATGTTGCTCGCGTAAACGCCTCAAGTATATTTCCACCTTTCGTCTTCGATAATGCGGATAAAAAAGCGCACCGACGCCGGCATACCACGTTAGAAGCAACGCGTTTCAAGAGCCAACCACCTTCGATGTTACGATTAATATTACGATAAATCAACTTTTGCTCCTCCCTTCCATCCATATTTGAACTTTGAAACTTTGCAAGCTCGACGTTTACATCAAGCAGGGTATCGTATATTTCCATTAATTTTTTCTCCTTTATAGCTCATTGGCTTCCACCAAGCCAATCATTTAAGCAGTTTAAACCAATTATCACAATGGCTGTAATTAACACTATCGTTATTGTTACAAATTGCATCGTAATCGCGATGTATTGCACCGATAAATTCGAGTATTAGGTGCCAAGTATCGGAAAATAGTATTACCTACAGGATAGCGCGATATACAAAATGAAAATTATAACAGCCGTGTACCATATCTTTTCTTTCCGTTATTACATATCTATAGCAAGGCCACGATGTTTGCCGGTGATTATTATTTGCTTAGTTGAAATTTTGACAGGTGGAAATTTAATCTTAATTTACGTGATCAATATGGTTGGAAAATTCGATGAAAAGTTTGTCGGAGAAGGTGTTTGTATTCGTGCAGGATAGCAGCGACAGGTAGGTGTTGGCACAACAAAGAAGCTATCCATTTTTACGGATAATTCGATTCCAGTTAGCAGGTACTTTTTGCCGACCATATATGTAAGGTGCACGTAATTCTTAATTGCCAGCTGTACCAAACAGTCAGAATTCTTTATTTAATTTATGTACATACATTTTATAGCTATACTGGCGACTAAGTTAAACTGGTTTTTTTCCCTTTTTTTTTTTTTTCTTTTCTTCTCTTTTAGAAATTCACATGTAAGGCTCGTTACGCTTTCCACGAAATTGTCGAGGCTAACGCAGGGTTAAATTGCCGTTCCATTAAGATAAAATTCCCTGAAATTATTTCAAGTGTCAGCTGATTTTGTCAGACGATATATGATCGAGGGAAACTTTTTCACCAAGAGATTT
Source organism: Bombus pyrosoma (assembly GCF_014825855.1). Taxonomy (NCBI): domain Eukaryota; kingdom Metazoa; phylum Arthropoda; class Insecta; order Hymenoptera; family Apidae; genus Bombus; species Bombus pyrosoma. The sequence continues at coordinate 12,181,670 of NC_057778.1, read as the reverse complement.
AGCGATTGGTACCGTTCAATTTTATCCTCACCGCGTGGATTCTCCCGCATTCGTGAGATCGCGATCAGTACGAAACCCCATTATAAATCGAAATCAACATTCCCGCATGCTCCAGGTAAATCGCCCCGTTACTCATTAAACGCGTTGCTATTCTAATAACATAGACAAACGTCGACTAAACCTGTTCGCTCCGCATAAGGGGGTTGAACCATAACAGGGGAGGGGGGGAGGAGAAGGTGAGTGACGGGAGGAGGGGGGAATTGACCTACGCGAGAACGCCACCGTGTTCGGTGCACCAGGTGCAACAACGACTCGTTTCCCGTAAATAGACGCGCCCGGAGGGCTGCACGCGTTCCCCGCAACGAGAAATGATTTTTAAGCAAGCGGCACGCGTCGATACTCCGAACCAACGAAACGAGACAGACCCCTTCGTTTTTAAATCGGACGATTTTAATGTTCCTAGAGTCCACGATAAAAATCGATACGACGATAAATTCGCTCTCCTCTATGCCCCGAATGAAGATTTAACCGGATGAAATTCCAAACTATAGCCGTGGAGGTACTATAGGGTAATGTAGCCGATAAACGTTTACGATTGGTCGAGAATTGACAGCTTTGCTGAAAAATTTCCCCAGTCGCGTCGGCGTAGTAGCGGCGAGCCAGGCATATTAGAAAATTAAAAAGAGATCCGTCCCATCGATGAACACGAGCTTGTTAGCCGTCGTACGACCGTGTCTCTGTTTCGCGTACGGATCAAACCGAGAAATGCCTGTAGCACGTCGCCTGCTACCTCGACAGAGAACGACCAGTCGGAGAGAAAGGTAGAGAAGGAGAGCAAGCGATACAGAGACTAATCCAAAAACTGTCCCCCAACAAGCTCGTCCCCGGAAGATGATCCGGTGTAAGCGGCAACCGGATTTGCCGTGCGCTTTCCTCGTCGGACAAAGGTCTGACAAGCGCGACAAATATTTTGAGCGATCCGCCGATCCGTGAGTAAACGGTTTTAGCCGGCTGAAATTCTTGTGGGAGTGGGACGCGCGGCACCGTAAGACGTCACGCGGCGTGGTCTGTCATTGTGAGCCAACTTGTTGCACGACAAAAATTCATGCTTCGCGGCGCTTCACGTACCCGCGTAATTGTCGTTGCCGCAGCTGCACGCCAACAGGAAACGTTCCAACGACATTTCGCTAAATAATCTGTCGCGCGGGGATGATCATCAGGGTGGCCCTTGTGCTTCTCGACGACGCTCGTTCTCGCGCCGCTGGGCAAATCCGACGGGGGTTGCGTTTTAACCGAAATTGCTTCCTTTCACGGGATTTGGCTCGTCGAACGTTTCTTCGAGATTCTTCTTCCTCCTCGCCGTTGATACATCTCGCCAGCTATATCCGAGCGGACGATCGATTCTCGAGATCGATGAAAACGACGGATTCAACGGTCGATTAAAGCGCAACGGACGCTGTGATCCGAGTGCAGTGTAAACGAGTTTATTTTCCGTATTAGCAGAAATCATCCGTAGTGTTTAGATATTATCAGTCTTGAGATATTTTTGGAACGTTCATCTTTCCATTGAATTTCCTATCCTCCTAAACGGCATACGATTCGTTCGAATCGGACGAAACTCGATTATAAACGATTTTCTCTTATTTCCTTCCAACGTATGGGATTTTACTCTTATTTCGGAAGGATCGATAGCGAGTATCTGCACGTTAAATTTAGCGCTTAGCGATTCGAAAGTTGCTCGTGATCTCTATAAAAGGGATAAAGATATCGTATATAAATAAGTATGGAGAGGCTGGAGATAAACGCCAGCTATTTCAAACATTAAGCACATGCTTGTAACATTCGTCCAGCGCGGCAACGTTGAAGAGCGGAATTCGATGTCGTAGATCGTTGTTGAGAAAAGAAAATTGATAAATTTGCCGGTAAATTTACCGTTCATAGACGCCGGTACTCGACGCTTCGTTCGCTCTACACGTGCGTAAATATCACTAGAATGCTAGAAATCATCGATCGTCCAGTCTCGAGTCTCGTCGAAATCCTGGGAAATCGAAGATTCCGTCTCGCTGGTTCGACCGATCGCTCGAAGGCGAGCAAAGAAAGAAAAAAGAAAGGAGGGAATAAAAAGGCAAGGGAAAGGTGGAAGAAGGACGGGGACGATCGTTTCTTTCGGTGATCGGTAACGAAAACGTACAGAGACGCAAAAATAAAAGGAGATTGGTTCTGGTGGATAGCGTATGAAGCGTCATCGTGTTGGCCAGCGAGCGTCGTCGCGTCGTAGCGAGCGGCGGCCATTGTATTTCCTCGAGGCAGGTCCGATCGGGGATTTTGAAGTCGATAAATCACAATTAATTAGCGGGGCGTAATGATGCGGCATGTCGTTGCAATTGGTATGAGCTGACGGCGTGTCCGTGTGTACGGTGGTGTGAGTGTCTGCGGGTGCAGTGGCCGGGCTTAAATGCACCGAGGCCGTCGCTGTTCGCAGATTCGACGAGGAAAGAATTATGGGTACAAATTTGCGCGGCGCATCGTCCGCCGATTTTACGCATAATCGCGGCCGCCGATCGGCCCGCCTATGTAAATTACTACACAAACGTTTCGCGATTTTAAACGCAATAACGAGCCCGTTCTCGGTGTTTATAATTGTTTACAGCGATACCGGTTACGGCTACTGATGTACCCGGCAGTTTTGCCTTTATTAACGTCTCTCCGCTTCCGGCCCTTTTCTGCCTTCATCTCTGCCATCCTTACTGTCATCCTTTCTGCCGTCCTTTCTGCTATCCTTACTGTCATCCTTTCTGCCATCCTTTCTGCCATCCTCTCTACCATCCTTTCTGCCATCCTTTTTGCCATCCTTTCTGCCATCCTTTTTGCCATCCTTTCTGCCATCCTTTTTGCCATCCTTTCTGCCATCCTTTTTGGCATCCTTTCTGCCATCCTTTCTGCCTTCCTATCTGCTCTCGTTTCTCTTCATCTTTCCGTCATGTACCCATGCAACGATTCGCACAAGCGCTCATGATTCGTCACAGATTCTGCCTAGTACCGAGTAAATTACAGACGTTCGTGCACGTCAAATAGGCAAAACAGGCGAGCGATGTATTATCGATAGATATAGATGATACGCGATAGTTGGCAGTACGACAAATTATAAGCTGTTGGTTGTCAACCGACGATGTATCGATCGAAAATATAACTTTTGCCCAGTTTTCCCCATACGTTTATCTGGCTATCCCCGAAGGAACACTTTTCCTGCGGGCGGAAATCGTCCCGCGGAACCGGTCACGAGTCGCAGAAAACACGAGCGCAGCCGGCCTTTCTCCTTTTGTCCGGCTGTCCGGCCGAAAATAATGGTTTAACTATTCGACGGCCGGAGAACAGGCGACCGGCGAACGAAGGGTGGAGGGGTGTCGCGGTGTCGGCAGAGGAGAAGAGGGTTGGAGGAGAAGGGTGGAGGACAGCGTCGGAGGTGTTAATACAGAGGTCGATCTGCCGACTCCCGGTACCAGTTTCATGCAATATGCGCATGTTTAACCGACCAAAGAGCTCTGTATCGTGGGCCTGTAGAATAGAGTGTGCAGAACGCTCGGTGCAGCAAAGGGACCGGTTAGAAAAGGCAGCTCGGAACTCCCGCTTTATTTATACACCGCACTCCAATCCGGCGACTGGCCAGGCTGGCCAACCGGCTGCGAAATGCTACCGTGTAAACACACCGATTCGCTAAACTTCGGACTCCTTTCGACCCGTTCCTGTCTTTGAGTTTCTAGTTCTGAATGATTTTCACCCTGGCTTAGGGGATAGTTCCTGCCTGAGTACGTTGCCAATCGGTAGATTAGTTACTCTATCTCGTCGACGATTTTTCAACACTCGGCCGTATCCGCACGTTGTGGATGGAGCGGAGGAATTCGAATGTCGTGGCTTTGAATTCGAGCCAAGTTCTTGGTACTTGGTATTTTCTTTAGTTGAACGCTAGACACTTGGATAACGCGCACCGGGGTTCGATGTAACGAATTCAACGTTGCGAAACGTTTTACAACAGATTTTGGACAAGCAGTAGGCAAGAACTTCACCTTCGTTCTTCTCCTATTTATCGCGACTTAGTCGACTATGATTTCGCCTTATCTCCAATCTTTTCAAACGTAATTTGAAATTACCTCTCTCTCCTTCGACCCTTCCAAATAGAAGAAACTTTTTCTTACGTCTTAGCGATTCTTCCGGTCGATCTGTAGTTACACGTAACACGGACGGAGAGTACGATGGAATTTTTGCGATCGAGCGACAATTACGCCGCTTCCTAGGGCAGGAGGCAGGAGGCAGGAGGCAGGAGGCAGGGAGCAGGAGGAGTTGCGTCAAAGATGGCTATTTGTATACCTTAGTCGTGTGTACCTTGGTCCTACAGGGCCGGAGAGCTGGAGAGCTGGAGAGCCGGAGAGCTGGAGAGCTGGAGAGCCGGAGAGCTGGAGAGCTGGAGAGCCGGGGGTAGAATGGACGGGGGGTAGAGCGCGCGCGGGGGTTGTAGCCAGGGAGCGGACAGCCGGGTCAACTTTGTTTGCATTGGCCGTGCATGTCCTGTCGGCCATGGGGCGGCCGCTTCTTGATGCAAACTGCCCATTTGCAACTACAATCATCTCGACGTCGAATCGCACGGCTCCTGGCCTCGATTGCCGTGGAACGCGCGCGGTGTATAAACCGACCGCACTCCGGTGCAACGGTGCTTCAGTCGCTGCATAACAGAGTGAAAACAACGGCCTGCAAGCCGGGGAACCAAAGGCCGTGCCAACAGAGAGAGAGACCGGACACGATCCTGTTCACCCCGGCGCGGCTCCCGGTGAATTCGACGCCGCGACGCGACGCGACGCTTTGACCGCCCCGGGGATCTCGGTTCGACAGGATTCGCCTCTTTTTCCAAACTGTAATGTCTGTCAATTGCGGTTTGAACCTGCCAACCGTTTGTGAACCGCCCCTACAATTACGCTCTACTTATATGTAGTTTGTTTCTATCGTTCTGTTTCCTCGATTTTCGATAGTCGTTCGTTTCGCCGGGAAATTTATCACCATGCATTCGCGACATTCCGAATTCTGCTTTCGTCAGTGTTAAATGTCACAGGCATCGAAGTTTCATTTTTCGAAAATAAACTTGCCAATTTGTATTCTGTTCTTGAATCTCCGAACAAGGTGCAACCTTTGAATCCTCCAACTTCCATAACTGAGATTGCGATGAAACATGTGGACATTTTGTCACTTTCTATTTCTATTAAAGACCTCCGTTAGATTTTTGGTTTCAGGCTTCAGCCTTCAGGCCTCGTTCATTCAGGTTTCAGGCCTCAGCAGTGAAATTATCAACAATGTCGGAATACTTTGTTTTCTCAGATTCGTTACAAATTGCGAATTTGCACGATCGATGAAACTCGTAAATATTCTACTCGAGCTTCGTCCTACATTTCTATCGACAGGAAACGCTAGTTTATGTATACCTATAAGTGGTACGTTGTACGCATGATAATTAAACAATTTCCCGAACATACGGGTTCCATCTCTGTATGTTCTTTAAACGTTGTCGATGCTGTTTTCAAAGAACGCAGAAATTACAAAGAAGTTACAGAAACGTAGTAATGTGCACATAATAGAACTTTTAAGTAGGAGAACGTCAGTCCTTGATATTAGCCAGCCATTCTCTGGGTCACGTTCACTTCCAGCTGGTTTGCTAGCTGTTAGTTTGCAGCGAAACGCCCATACGTCAAACCCATAGAAGCTACCGATTTGGTAATATTCTGAAAAAGCTAACAAACATGTGGAATTATAAACGAAAAGAATATCTCGTATCGCTTCGATTGAAAATCTGTTTTAAAACAGACGATATCTACTTATACTTTATCGAGACGACGTTTACAGCGGCGACACGATCTTACTTACTTAACGTTTGGCTCGAAGCAGATCTCGTTACGACGGAACTCCATTTACCCAAACTTTGTCTATTACAACGAAATTTTGATCAACGTCTTTACCTAATCGTGGACACCTATTACGTAAGCGGAAAATTATGGACAACGATGACAACTGCCGAACTTTTTATCCATATTCTATTCTATCGTGTAAACTACGATTACCTACCATAGCATTCGTATTCAAATCCGCATAAACGTCAAGAAAAAAGTCTAATCACGATATTTTCCGACATACGTGCTACCTCCGCCGTAAGATTCCCACAATGTTAGTGTTACTTCTTTCCGCATAATTCAAAGTCGTCACCTACCCACTACTCCACCAATGGTGTAACCTCTAGAAAAAAAATCTGACGATTCGTAGATTCAAAGTTCACCTGTTGCAGCAGCAGCAGCAGCAGCAGCAGCAGAGAGAGAAAGAGAGAGAGGAAGAGTAGAGTCGCTGGTGCGCCGGCAAGGCAACCCCCGGCTGCTCATTAGGGTGTATGACAGATGCAGAGTGTGTCGGGGTCCCGGGGCGGCTATCTCTCGCGTCGACATTTCCATAATATTCAAATGCGCGGCGAGGGTGAAACAGAGGCGAGAAACGGTGAGTACGGGGAACAGAGATATTCCGCGGGGTGGTGGGAAGAAGGGCTCGGGGAACCGGACGGAGATCGAGGGTGCGAGAGCGGCGTGGTATGCCGCGGCATGGTGTTGCCGGCTGACATATTTATCGGCGGCCACGCCACCTGCAACCGGGCCCGCGGCATCCGCACAGAGCGCTGTTTTGCCCATTTGTATCCCCGATCCGGCGACAGCCCAGTTCGCCGCCCGTTCCCCGTTCGATCCACGCTCGCTCTTCGCGAGCCTTTCTTCTACTCGCTTTCGGCCCGCGCCAACCGAGCACAGGGTTACCCCGACACCGAGCCACAGGGATGACATATTGGCCGGTTCGCGTTTTTGGGCTGCTCTCTCCTGTTCCCCGTCGCCGATCCACCAACGATGCTCCAAAATTTTCCAAAATTTTCAACAGATCCATCGAACCAACTGAACGCTCGTTATTGCTTGCTGGGCTCGACCTTCATTTTTCTCCCTACAAACAGCGAGTGTGTTCGAAGACTTGAAGATCCATCCCCTTCGTATTGCGATATCGCAAAATTATCGAAAGCAGTGGCTTCCGGATGTAAGAGGGCAGCCCCGATGTCGAACGTTGAAAAGAATGCATGTTTCAACGTCTACTTTCGGTAATAAAGAAAGCAAAAAGGTTAGTAAGAAAATTGTAGTATCCTAGCGTAGTATGATACCGGTGGCATGAAGCGCGGTTGCTACGGTAAATCAGATACGATATGACACACCAGCCTGTTATACGAGGTCTTGGCCAATGCGCTGCGTGGCCATTTCACGTTCCGTATTCCTAACTTTGTATTACTCGTATATTAGAAAAATCAACTTGATAGTGGTAATAGTCAAGACGTTTCGCAATTATGAAAAGTATCTTTTATTCCAATAAAAGTGTCAATTGTCTCGATTGTTTAGCATCGTCTCTGAAACACGAGTAGTCCATAATTAAGGTGTAACCACCAGGCATACACGCACGTACGCACGTATGCACGAACGCACGCACGCACGCACGCACACAGAGTCCAAGTTCTTCGATAGAGTCTGTTTTAAGAATCTTAAGCAGGTTTGGTGCTTGTCGGCAGTATTTCGAGGTCTCGTAATAGAAAGGGCTGTTCATAAGAGAAACCTCGTAATGTCGCGGCGCGGCGGTTCAGGTATCTTTTCATCGAGGCTCGTGCGTCGGCCAGGCGAGAGGCACAGAAGCCGGCAGCAACTATTAAATGGCCACTTGGTCGAAGGTTAATCCTCTCACCTGGTAAAGATGATGTATAGCGGTAGGAAAAAAACGACTGGTTGCACGCGATCACCGTAAATCCAGTCGCGGTTAGACTTCTCTTCTCTTCTCTCCTTCTGTGAACGTTTCTCCTTCTCTCTGGCTGGTCCCTGGTTCGACCGACGAATCGCCGCACGATGATATATCTCCGCGCCGTTAAACGGTCCATTGTTTGCGACGACCACTGACGAATTTGTATATGTTTATAATAGCGACGCCTGTGGCTAGCTATGAGGCATAATGGTGACAAGGGGAGAAATTGTTTCGTGAGTGGAAATTGCTAGAGCCCTAAGGGATACTCGGTGCTCCACCTAAAGCCCCTGTCGATTTTTGTCGAATTCTTTTTAGTGCAACCGTTTCACGACAATTTCGACCAGTAGGGGCCCGTATAAGCTGTTCAGAAGTCATCCGATTAGTTCCACTAATCGATAATGTCGGAAAATCGGTGTTTGCAACTACGTCGAACGACATATGTTCAAATATGCGAACATTCAGCGTCCAAAAGTATCCTCACAGTTGCCGACTTCTGACAAGGTTTATTTTAATTAGAAAATTTACAGATGGACCAAACTACGACGGTTATATACTTAGCAGTTACTCCAGCTATTCGTAATAAGATATTATGACACGACCAAATTGATTTTTTTGAAAGTCAATACGCAATAACAGAACCGGCATTTGTAATTGTCAAATCTAGTTTTACTAAAGATTTTACTAAGAAGAAGAAAAAAACGAGAAAAAGAGAAAAAGAAAAAAGAAAAACTAAATAAAACACATTTTCTGCGAGTCTATTCGTGAACGGCGTTTCTTCCAGTAGGTATAGTCGGAAAGTTACGTTAATAGGAGTCACGAAAAAGCTGTCGGCTTTTGAGAAAAGTTTGCGCTTAATTCGGTACTACTGCTCGCCGGAAAATTGCATCGTCCAAGCTCCAAACAACGTCGGAATCTAACGGATGTGCCAGACACGGCGCTAGAATTTCACATTGTGTTCGTGTACGTTATCACCCACTATGGCTTTCTGCCAAGTGGCCACGTGGGCTGACCTACAGGAACACAAGCTACGCTATTTCGGACTTTGAGTACCTGGTATGTAATACCAATAATATTAACTACGCGTTGCACACCGACGTATGTTTGCGACCGATAGAACGTCGCGATACTTGCCAATGGAAATAGACGGGATGCGTGTAAAAGTGTAACGTAGCGTAAGTTTAGTACATCCTGTTGTTTCTCCTATCTAACTATCGCAAATACGTATAAAATATCTTATGCGAAAGTTGCTTGGTTTCATCGAAGAAATCTATCGTCGGTGAAATATGATTTTGCGTCGATCGTCGATTCTACGAGATTGCCCAAGATCCTAGCTGCAATTTCATTTTTCCTAAATTTGTCGATTTCACGAGCTAGGAGGCTGTACGCGATAAAATTCTACGAAAATTTCTTTCTATTTTCGTAGTATGAAATATTAAGCGATACGAGTCTAGACTCGTTTGACCTAATTAATTACTACGTAAATGTTACGGTAAGTACGGCGATGTTCAAGATACTTTTTGCGGCCACTGTAAGTACTTACTCGTTGCAAGCAAATGGCAAGAACGATAGTAAATTCCAATGAACGTTGCAAAATATTTGTACCGCGGAAAAGATCAGGTTACATAAATAACGAGCGGAAAATCGCTCGAGCGAATCTACCAACGAATCCGCCGCGCTCTAATCGTCATCTTTGTGTTTGATAGCGGACGCAAAGACTTCGGAGACTTGGCCCCCTGTCGCAGCGTGCAAAATTCGGGCCAGCGACATTCCTGCGGAGTAGAGGCTCCGCGGAATCCCTGCTCGAGGCCCAGCTATTATTTTTAATGCCCCGACGTATCCCGCGTCGCCGCGAGGACGAAATAAAACGGAGGGAATGTCGGGTGTCGAAGCTGGTGCGGATTTACGGGGCGCTTTGTAACACCGCCTTCCTCAATTCAGCAATATACCCGGGGCCCTTCCCCCTCCTCACCTACCGCGGGACCACATGACTCTCCCACGGGAGACAGACGCTGGGAGCTGTGGCCTGGGGCCCGGCAGCCCGCGTTGTAGCCTCTCTGCTAGCTTTGTGCTCATTAACCCTCTGTGCCTACGGATTAAATACTTCCCGTAGCTCGTAGCCTCGTGTTTTCGTGAAAAATTGCTTTCACCGGGGTGGGAGATTTGACGAGGTTTACCGGCTTACTCGCTATTATCCAGGCAATTCGGTAGAACCACGACATCCATTTAAAGACTTATTCGGAAAATAACATTTTGAAGCAGCGCATTTTGTATCGACGAAACAGTCTCGATATATACACGAGCACGTGGTCGACACCCTGTCAATAATATTAGTAATTATTAGTCAAATAAATTTTTCTTTTTTTTTTTTTCTTTTTTTAGAGGATTTTTTAAACGTTTGCCTCGAGGAAGGATCGTGGACAAAGCGTAGTACAGGCTCCAAAATTTGTCCACGTTGTTCGAAAGCCTTGGAACGAACACGATGAAAATAAAGAGTTCGATCTAGCAGTAATTACTACGGAGCATAAATACTACGGAGTTAATTGAAAAATTCGAGATTTATCGAGATGTATTACCGTTTGACAGTACGTAGGAAGGTAGACACGGCGAACGAGCGATGAACGAGCGGACTGACGGTTAGCGGTGCCCTTACGAATTGCCGAGTTTTCTGCGAATGTGCCGCGACATGGATGCTTCTATAAGGTAATCGGTCGCGTAGATATGATAGAAACCCGGAGAAACATGGCTGTCGCAACGGTTGGCTCGCGAAGGCATCAGCAACAAGGGCAGCCGCGGTTTTTCGCCATACATGGAACTGGAGCACGCGCGCCATATGAGCGACGTTTATGGATTACAAAATTGCAGGCCGAGCCTAACCAGATTTGAAACCGCTTCTACATAAGCGCGGTGTGCCCGGGAGCCCTGAAAAAGAAAAAGTAAAACGAATCGAGCCCAGGTCGCGCGGCGGCGGCGGCGGCGGCGGCGACTCTTACTGCGATCGGAGCGAACGTGTCGAGCCGTTGCTCGCTTACTCGGTTGGTCGTTCGGTGAAGAGCGCGCGAGAGAGCGCGCGCGCGCGCTCGCTCCAGGAATCCAGAAGTGTAATGACACGAGTAATTGGGCCTTAGAAACGGAATCCCCCGTCTACGGTTTTTGCCAGTAAGCGGTCCTTTTGCTAACAATAAACGCGCATTCCGTTGGCTCCAGCCGGTGGATCCGGGAAAAATTCAACGTCATATTTCTCCTTTCGCGCACCTGCGTCACCGCGAGGAAAAATTTCGTTCGACGGCCGCCCCGCGAAACTTTGTTCCCTATCAAGGTTGCTTTTGCTCATCGACGGCGTTGCCTTTACTATCGCAAAAAGTTGGCCGCGGTTTCGTAAAACGTAACGGAGTCGCGTCGTTTTTTGCCGCATTCGGCACGACCGCGACCGTTTGTTCGGAAGGCGCGATGCCTTGCTTTTCAACCAACTTTCATCGTTGGCCTGGTAAGAGTTAAAACGGCGCGAGACGCGTACTTTTTCGCGTTGCAAAGTTGAATCGCGCGTGGAATTCTTAGATATAGATGGAGTTGTAAATAGTCGTTGAGAACGCGATCGAACGATCGATGATGCGTGTAATTGGTGTAACGAGTCGAAGGTAATCCCTGCTGTCGTTTCAGAATAATATCACAAATTACAAAGTAATACAGCGGGTACAGCGCTGACGACTTTTCTTACCAAAGCACAAAAGCTGTCGTCTGTAAATAAGTAAATGTGATAATCGTATATCGTATTTTTGTATCATATTCAGAGCGTTACTCTTGAAAGCGAGCACAGTGCGATACGAATTGAGAGAAAGCCGAAGCAACGAAATATCCAGTACGTAAAAGCTACGAGGTCAACTAATACAGCCGCGTATATACCACGTATCGCAATAAATTATAAAAGTTAATGTTTGACAACGATAAGCGTGGAGAGAGAAAGAGGGGGGATCACGTTCGCGTAGTCGGATTGAATAGAAAGATCTATCACGTCCGATAAGTTACTATACTAAATCATGCGTGGTAAATTCTAATCACCTATTCATATGCAAACTTTCAATGTTACTATTGCCAACGAGCAGTTCCTTCGCCGTGTATAATGTCATTATGCACGCTGCGCAAAGTGAAAACGCTATCAAACATTATTCGAACGTTAAATTACCGTCGCACGTTATTTTACGTACAAACAGAAGTATATTCGCTAATTGTCGTGAATATCGAGGAAAATGAAAATATACGCACATCTTTGAACGAGAAAGCACTGTATTGTTAATTACTGTTAATTACTATTGATACATACGTATAAATATCACCTGAAATATGAGAAATATTCTTTGAAAGATATTTGAAGCGATACTAAAACACGTCTTCTGTCTGTCTTACGTTCTCCTATTCTTCTTTTTTTTTTTTTTTTCTTTAACCATTCTATGCCTCTACTCGACATTAAAAAATTAACTATAAGATGATCTGAACGGCAGTGGCCGATAGCAGGTAGGACCGCGAAAGAACCTCATCAAGCAACAACATTAATTCGTACCAAGTAGGAACCAGGCGACAAGAGTATGATAGAAATGAATATAGTTTGAGAATGATAATAGCGGGACACGTGGAAAGATGTCAACAACTTTTTCTTCGTGAAATAAAATCTATCGCGAGGATCGTTAAAAATAATTAACCGACTAACAAGGTCCGAAGGCCCGTTCTCCATATCCATACTCGGGTTCTCGATGAAATACAGCCATAGTTATGCGCGTGTATTTATCGGAGGCGAGCTCATCGAAATCCATAAATCCGTCGTATTTTCCCATAAATAATGGAAATGCCAACGGCGGTCAGATAAATCAACGCGACCAGCCGCATTAAAAAACACAATACGCGGGAACGAGGCGCGTTACACCTGTAAATCAAACGCGCGTCTATGTCTATTTATGCAATCGATCCCGCCGCACAATCGAATCGATCGCCGGTCTTTAAGGTCACGCTCGTCCATGTTATGAGTTTCATAAGATCGAAGAGATTCTAAATGCGGCCTGAGCTCGGCCTCCGCGGTCCTTCGATCAAGGAAAAATCGCAATTCTCGATAAATATTCATCCTACTGACAATCGGCGAAGTAAATAGGGGACGTTGCGACAGTGATACGACGCCGTATCTCTTTTGCCCACCAAAGCGAACGTGGGTGTACCGTCGTCAGTTCCGGTTTCGATGGTTCTTTTAGGACACCGGTGGATTAGATATTAAGATTAGATTTATTATACCTACTCGGTACAGATCGTTGTAGTTTGAAGTTTGTTAATTAGAAATTAGATATACCATTTCAGACTGTAGGCTCGTGAAAATAATCGTACATGATATACAGCGGTAGCCAAGCGTAGAGGATGAATTTTCAGTAGTGCTTTGCTTTGCTTTGCTTTGCTTTGCTTTGCTTTCTTTCTTTCTTTCTTTCTTTCTTTCTTTCTTTTTTCAAGATGCAGTCTCTCTCGTCTAGTTGGTTTTAGTTTGTCCTATGCTTCAAGGGAATATAGCGAGTTTAGGATAATAACCCGATAATAACCAACTCGATGGAGTAATCTCCGAGTATATGTTTAGCGACGTAGAACGTAAAAATCGGAAATTTTATTTTACACGGTATATTATCACGTCGAACACGGTGAGATTCTTTTACCAAGAAACGAATGTACGTTGTAAGAGAGTTGTTAATCTACGTAGGTAGCTGCGAGACGGAAAACAAGCATCGTCCGAAGCCTAAAACGAAGGTTAAAAAAAGGTCGCATCGACGTATTGCAACGAGATTGAACGGTATTAAGCGGGACTGGAAAGTCGGAAGGGTCGATACCGAATTAGCCGGAATGTTTGCAGAATCAATCGGTGCGCGCAATGGCTTTTAATCACCGCAGAAGCTCTCGTGCCGTTTCGTCATATCCGGCGACGGGGACGGCGAGATGCTTAAAAATGCACTCAAGACCGCGTCTGGATGCAGCCTGACGTGCAGTCTGGACGAGGGCGTCGTAAGAGGGAAGTTAGTCCTTAATTTATTCGTCCACTCCGACTGGCCGGTGGGCTGATGCAACGGCAATGCAATTATTATTAGCTTATTATTATATAATTGGCGGACTACGGTTAATGAGGCCTCTTGAGACAGCTGACCGCGAACCAACTCCAACCGAAGAATCATCCGTTTATTCGCCGATGCGTTAATTGACCGATGCCGTTCGTGATCGCAAACGTTCCTCTCTGCCTGATGCGAGTCGCGTCCGTGCCAATGATACGCTTGCTTCGGCCAATTACGGCCGATCCTCTACGGATGATTCTCCAGAATTAAAACCAATATCCAACATCAATCGAATATCGTATAGTTGATTGCAGTCCCATGTTGCACAACCTATCTCGTTGCATCTCGAACGTTGCATATCAGATTCGTGCATGCGAGATGATACGCGTAAATTTTCTTTCGTTTTGAATTTCACTAGCCTCGAATACCAATATATTTATATACAATTATATACATATGTGTATACACACACACACACATATATATACACATGATACAATAATATATCAAAATGTCGAAATCTAAGTTTTCTTTGAGTCCACATTTCTCACTTTTTCTAACGATTTTCTTGCTTCTGTTTTATTATCGTTTATGATTGTGTCTCGCATTTCCATATCTTAATTAGTATAGTTACCTTAAAGGTATTTCTCGCTGGTATCACGAAAACGAGATTATTAAAATAAGTCTTTTAAATGATCGCGATACGTATATTTAGAGCGTACATACAGAAACATCTGACATACATATTTTCTACAATTGCCTGTGATCTATCTATCTTTTGTGACACTGGCAAACACGTACCATACTTTTTATTCGGTACATCGAATTTATATAGTGCATGCTCTAATTCAGAGAACATATAGATATATGGTGTGTCAAATAATAAGAGATTATACATTTGTAATATCTCAACGAAACAAATCAACTTTTTATAAAAAAAAAAAAAAAAATACTTGTATCGAACGCTTGAATCCTCAACTCTTTAATCGGTATTTCAAATCTTAAGATATGGGATAAGCCTTGTATGCACAAATTATTCCACAATCGTTCGATTACGTTCGAAACAATTTATACTTCACCTGTATCTTATCTACCTGAACGATCGTTTATAAAACATAAAACACCGCAAACAAACGATTTCAAGCGATCGATACGATCTGATCACCATTTTATTAAACTCAAATGAACTAAACAATCGGCCGATGGTATTATTTACGCAGGCCGTTTAATTATCGTTCGAAGCACTCGATAACAGTTGCCGCTTCGCGGCTGCTGCTTTTTCGAGCTTTCTTTATCGGTCGCGATGCGTATCGCGTGCAAAAGACTGCAACGCGTCTGATGCCCTGACCGATATTCGTGAGACACGCAGCGCCGGTCGCGGTCGTGCGCGCAAAACCGTGGAATATAAACGACGCGATTAACAGTCGGCGCGCAAGCTGAAATTATTATGTCGTCGCCGGAATGGGGCGCAGCCAGGGAAATATGCAATTATCGCGTGTCTAATAGAGTGTTATCGAATTACGTTGTACCATGGTACGCTGGAATGCCGTAGGTGTTGCATGGCTTCCATTCGCAGAAAAATCACGCTTCTTGAGATTTTCGAACGTCTCGATCGTCTCGACCATCCGATCCAGTTCCGATTCCCATTGTCAGCGCTACCCTTTTCCACAAATTCAGACGCATAGAAACACATGCGATAATTTTTTATTTGTTCGACGCTCTCTCTCTCTCTCTCTCTCTCTCTCTCTCTCTCTGAAGTTTCAATTTAGCGAGCCAACAGTATCCGACAAATGTTCATCTATCGTCGTATTAAGGAAGAAAACATTTGCTTCGAATCACGAATATTTGATAGTTTCAGAATTTATAATAAATCTTCGCGAAACCTACGGTTTGCTTTGCAAGGCAACTGTAACTAATCAAATTATCCGTAAAGCGTCAATGAAATAATAAGTGACTCATTGTGAGAAGTACGAGTGGCGCAAGTCAGAGTCGATTGGTTCGCGTGACAAAGATTTCCATGGAGTCCGCGAGTGAAACATCAACGATTATTGCTTGAACCGTCCCGCCGCGTCGTGCCGTTCCGTGCCGCGTTGCCGCCTCCGCGTCGACGAACCTCCGGAATGAACCTCCTCGACGAAACTTTCAACTGTGCTCGCAGCCCACGTCGCAAATTCCACTCGACCTGGTGATTTACAGAGCCGCGTTTGTCAATAGCATTTTCCATTAGCAATTCATGCGGCATCGGACGCGTTTATCTGCTTCATAAACTATGATGGAAAACACATATATCATCGCATCGTTGCTTTCGTAATGGTCGACCGAGCGTCGTCCACACGAACGTCTTTTCAGTAGTTTCCAGTATTTAACCATTCACGGTCCTGCATCCTGATACGTACCTACTTCCAACATCGCTTTCTCTATCAACCATCATATTTCTGTATTTCTTTACTTTTATTCCTCTCTGACAATGTTACATAATCCGTGCTATTAAGTATCAACGTAAGTATCACATTCGTGACTCGACGTAAAGGCTCTTCAAATATCACTTTCCCAACAAATGTCTACAATTTTAAGGATTTATTTATTTTCTACACTACGTAAGAGAATCATGCATAAGTGAGTATAGTTCCACGCAGATAAATACAATTCGTTTAGCTGCAAGATTTGGCATGCATGCGATTATATGAACAATTATACAGAAATTGTAGTGCGATTGATAAATATAATTAATGAATTGCGCAACGGCGATGATCGGTATTCCAAGTATGTGGTGACTACTACGCGGTAAAAGAAAAAAAAAAAAAAATAGTTTGCAATATTATTGTGATAATATTACGGTCGATGTTGTTGTGCAAGGTGTTCTTAGAAGAATTAGATTAACAAAGTTTATAAGTGGTATGTGAATTAATAAAAATGTTGTTACGTATATAGAATCGATTAGTCACGTTGGATGAAGCGTTTGATGCAATAGCACAAAGAAGCGTACTCTTCTAAAAGAAGGAAAATTCCTGACGCATTATAAATTGCAATGCAACCGTGTATAATCGATATATCGCGACAACTTGTCACCGAATAGCTTGTTAATAGTAAATATAAAGAAAATGACGTTTCGTGCATATTGACAATGTCACATGCATATACATAAATCTGTCGCGCGTTGTCACTCGATCAAGCGAGATGTTATAATTTTCTATTAACAGATCCGCGTCATACGCGACCACGAAACACGCGTTATTGCGATTAAATTTTTTTAATCACAAAAAAAAAAAATCATTTGTTTTCAGAAAGAAGAATTACTACGTTTTAAGTAAGTTTTAAAGAATTACTTTCGATTCAGAGAGGAAATGTAATCGCATTCTTTGAAAGGACAATGTAATTGGAGAAAGACAGACTACCGTATTGTCCATCCTGTTTGTCTATCTATCTCCTCCTTTCATCTTCAGCTAAAAACAGTACACACTCACACACCCTAATTGCGCGACTTAACGCATGGAATAAGAAATGAAATTAGGAGCGAGTTTTAAATATCTACCCGTTCGTTTCTTTTTGTAGTTATGCGTTTGTTATATCTGTTCTATCATAATATATTTATATAATCGAGAAATTAATCGCAACTAATTTAAGATTCGTGTGATCGCGAGTTAAAAAGCGTAACCATGGAAGATTAACCGTAGATATTATAGCGGGATTAATTTTGCATATTTAATTATCTAATTTTCTCTTCGTATAATATTGAAAAAAAGAAAGAAAGAGAAAAAAAAAGAAAAAAACGAAAAGATCGACGGCGAAAGATTTTTAACGACCGAAGTGAAACTTTGCCTGTTTTAATTTTCACCCGACAAATCGAAAGTTGCTGCTGCTCAGCCTATTAAGGAATCTTGCGGGTTTTAATGGAGCCCAGGCCCCAGCAGTCAATACTTTATTATAAGCCCCGTTTATTATAACCGTAAGCCGTAAGCTACTTTGTTGAGCCGCGGTGCAGTTAAACTGCAGGAAATAAAGTCTGCTACGAGATGATATATTCGATAATAAATGGACCTCGTGAAAATTACGCTTGCAGAGAATAGTTTTTCATCTGGAGGACGCCGAGTGGATTTTTATTCGCCGCTTATGAGTTAGTAAAAGTATCCGATTGGCCGGGAATGTATTATCGAATTGCCATAATAATAGCTTTTTGTTTCGTGTGGACGATTTTACAGCTGGATTCCAAACGCAGTGTGTTTATGCATCGATCGATCGATCGCGAGAAAGGATTGGTCCGTTAAATTTGTCAAGTCCACGCAAGATTTTCGCACTGTGAATCGAACTTTAAAGCCGGCTACCGATATCGCAGGTGGAAACGATCGATCTGCGAACCCGTACATGGTCATGAAGTCATACGAGCAATAAAGTCGATGTAAGAAAATCATATAAACGATCTGACGATTGGCTTCCGGTTAAACGTCTCTTCGATCAGTCGCCGGCGCATGATTATGCTAATTTCTACGTATCGATGTTAATATCGGCTATTTATGATCGTCCGATGTATGACTTACGTTCATTGCTTTCACTTTGCCGATACAACGATAGCCAACGAACGCCGACTTGTCAAACAGGAGAATTAAATCCGCCGTTTAAAGAAATTCCTATTTCGTTTCCGATAATCTCACGCGGCTACCTCACAATAAATACGACCAGCTCGAAAGTTATAACGGATAAATTATTAGTTCAATGACATTGACTTGACTCGAATCGCTCCAAGTAAATAGATGGCTGCTTAGATGTTTGCAATTCGCGAAATGTCTCGTAACTTCCAAGCAAATTCTTCAAGATTTGTATCAAACTTTGCAACTTCCAATACGATCGTGAACATCATGCCTCGTTAAAGCGTCGAAGAAATTTTCAAACGTTTCTTCCAATGTTTGCGATATACGTATGTATGTGTATAATTATCATACGTCCAGTATCGTAGTTGAAAAACTTGTCCAAGTCATTGTCCATCAAAAATAAACGTGTTTCCTTCTTACCGCCATCTTCCAAATTTGCCAAATTTCTTATCGAGCACGCCCAATCCGCACCTCATTTTCCCCAAGAATCTTCAAAACTAAAAGGAAGAGCCCAAAAGCAATTCACCCGAACAAACAGCGGAAGAAGCTTTCGAAGAGCAACGACGAGCAACGCGAGACATCGTTTCGCAGCGGATTCAACCCCTAGCCTTGGTTCTCGGCAAGTTTCGCGAAAGTTAATTAATAGCTGGAAGGGGAAGGGGGGAGGGAGAGGGAGAGAGAGAGAAAAGAGAGAGAGAGAGAGAGAGAGAGGGAGAGAGAGGTGGAAACGAGAATCGGGGGGTTTACCTGTTGACAGTAACGACGCCCGGCGAAAAGGGCTTCGAAAGAAAAACGCCGATAGGACGTGTGTTTACGAAAGCTGAAATTCCAACGAAGGCGCACGGGGGTTTGGTCGAAAAAGGGGGAGGTTAGTCATTGGCGCAACCACCCCCGCGTACTCGTCGAGTAGCCGCAGCGAGGGCAACGTTGTCGAGCGCAATAAAGACACCCCCTCCCCCCTCCCCCTGCCCCGACCAGGGAGTAGTTGCAACGCGAAAGTCGGCCCCGAAGGAAACTTTAAATTGGAAAAGTTTCGGCCAGGCCGTCTCGGGCAAAGCTGCAGAATGCTAAAAAATAAGCGCGCGAACCCTGCTCGGCCATTATCCCCGGCGCAACCGGCTCGATTCGTTTGAAATTTCTCCTGCATCCTAGTGCTGCATTATTTTTCACCATTATTATCCTTCGTTGCGCTACGTCGTACGACCCGAATATTTCGCATCCTTTCACGACGCGTCGTTACACGATGCCCATTACCCGGCCCGTTAATATTTCCATTCCTTCGATATTAATTAGAAGGGTCGAGAAACTAATGGACACCGCATGTACCCTAATAGGAAGAAAGACTAGAAAGTTTGTTTCCTCGTTTCTAAAACAAACGCCGTGCATTTCACCTTCTTTGTCATGATTATGTTTCTTGTGGTCTCTTCGTACGTTTGACGGACTCTTAGTACCGATATATCGGCTGTTCTAATATTAATATCAACGTTTCAACGTAACGGCCACTTTAAGAAAGAAGAAATGGGGAAAAATGTTTAAATGTTTAGGAGTTATCGAAGACAAGCGAGCAAAGACTGTCGAACCATTGCTCCGTACCGCAGTTTCATAATTCTCTGCAAGTATTTCTGTCCCTTCCTTACTATTTAAGAAGAGAAACGAGGCTAACGTTGAAAGCGTAATTTTCATCGAGCCTCGTAAGGTAGCTGCAACAAGCCTACATTCTCATTTTCCATGGGACATGTCTCTTCCTTACTTTTGTTACGTTTCAACCATGACCTTATTTTCCGTTATGGTTCATTCCTGCCTGAGCCATCCTTCTCGTTTTGGTATGTGTGCAACCGTTTTCATTCCTCGAATGCTATGCGTAATCAGAATGCGTAATACCCTCGGAACGCATAGCGCGAATATAGAGTGCAATTTACAAATATGTCCGTTTCGCTTCTTAACATCGCCCTTCTTTCACCTTTAGGGAGAATCGAAATATTCTCTATCGAAAAGATTCATATTTATAACGAACCAATATCGGATGCTATCGCGTTCGTTAAACGCCAAGTAAAATTTAAAATATCTGTCTCTTAATTTAATATCTACTAATTTCACTAATATCCAATATATTCTAAAACTAAAACAAACTGATCTTTACATGTTAATGCCACTTTCAGTTTTCGTAGACTTTAGACAAACGTTTAACAACGAACTTTCTAAATTTTTCTACGCTCCTACGATTTCTTGTATAAATGCTCAAATCCGGGAATCAGTCGTTCGTCTCTTTCGGCGCAACTTTCTCGAAATCCGAACCCCGTATGTTTCCATTGTGAATGCGGCTTAACAGACGGGTGGTTAAGCTTTTCTGGTAATTAAGTGCGGCTTATGTCGGCTTGCGAGGGTGGCTGCGGTAACCTTAGAGGTTAATAACTCAGGGGAGGGTCGAATATGATATTGTTATGGGGTGGGCCGTATAAGAGGGGGTGCCATGTACCAGGCACCCGTGAACCCTACACCGGCTGATTAGGCTCGTGCCAGGCGTTATTAATCCGCTAACTCACCCCGCCCCCGCCTCCACCTGACCTCGCTAACGAGCACTGCCACGGTTACACTTGCACGTGCCACCGGCTCTCACGTGACTCGAAAGCCTCCACCTTGCGTGGCGAGGGGCTGACTATCCGCCACTTTCTTCGCGGGAATCGAGCACGAGGTGAAAGTTTTACTCAAGCAACGACCCTCGAATCGGCGATATTTCTAGGAATACGAATCGTTTCGTGGCGAAACTATGGACTAGCAAAGTACGAAATTTGACAGGCACCGATAAAATAAAACTTGACAGATGTTAATGAAATATACGAAGCAATGGAATTGTACAGAGGAAACTGTCCTTCCAATTTCTTCAACTACCTATATCTTCCATTATTTTTGTATATTCGAATTTCGGCCGCGGAGAGTATTCAACTTAATCGAGGTAGTTGCTTCATTAGCCTGGTCAGAAACGGAAAATTTAGTTACCGAAATTCCCCGAACAGAGAGTCACTGGTGTGGAATGTGTTGGGTTAATCTGACGTAGTATCATCAAGAAGAGCATAATAAAGCGAGACGTTAACGCAGCTATTATAATTAGAGACTGGTAGCTCCAGCATTTACCATATACAAATACATATATATATATATATATATACGTGTGTGTGTGTGTGTGTCTAACTTTGACAATATATCCATGGCGTCGAATATTCGTTCGTTAGTTAAACGATTAATAATTTCGAATGGATTTTCTGAAAAATTCTCAGTTTTGCTCACTCGCGTTATACCCGTTTGAAGAAAGGAAGCATACATTAGATATGTACGTGTCGTCGTAGGTTCGCGTTGCTTCAAATTATTCGAAAGATCAGCAGCATCTCGATCATGATCGGACTTTGATAGCAGGGTTGGAAGGTCGCGAGAAGAGCTCGGAAGTCTCGAGATTGTCGAGGGTCGGAGCCATGACCTCTTTGTACGTCCTCATTGTTACTCCTCTGGCCCCTGGTGCTAATCCGACCTGACCCCATGCATCGGTCCAATCCGAACGGCTGCTCGTCCAGCAGAGATTGACAGTTTAAAATATGTATAATAGATGGAGGGTGTTTCAGAGGGTGACGGAAGGTCTGGATTAAATTGGACGCCGTGAATTAATCGGCTTCTGTTTGAGTGAAATTGGGCAAGCGCTGTTAGGAAACGTGAGCATCGAACGCGGGAGCATTGTGCCGTCGCGCATCCCCTGCCCTTTAAATCATATACAAGCTACCCCTGGCAACCTGCTGGCCCTATTAATCGGTCGGTAATCGTGCATTCACGTGAATGGATACGGGGATGACTGGAACGAACGAACGAAGGAGGTATTGTATCTTTGTTTTGCCCGTCTCTTTTGTGCCTGACGATTTGGGAGGAGTTGCACGAGTTCGGGTCAAGGGCCAACATCTCGCGAGGGTGGCTTTCGAGTTTCGAGCAATCCGTTCGCTGCATATCGTGTCTTTTCTATTTCCCTTCGCCGGTCGATCTACGCAACGTTGCCGTATATCGTATGTTTCCTGCAAGTTTACATCGATCAAATTTTCTTCCATTATCTCGTTGTTAAAATAAGAAGGATCGAAATAAGAAGAAAACATTTACTATAAATCGTATATATTCGATTCTAAGATTTACGATAATATTTGAGATAAAAATACCGAAACTTTGGCTGTCATAAGTAATAATCTTCGCGTGATTTCTCTATGTGAGCTAAATTTGAAAAGAGAAAGACATAAATCGATCATTCAACAAGGATGAAAGACAATTGAAAGATATACTCCGCTGCCTAAAGCATTCGATATCGCGTAAGTGCATCTCGATATACCAAGTTCAGAAGGCAAATCAATTTCTGTCATTTTATTTTTGCTTAATTTAGCTACGGGTTTAGCCGGGCTGCCTTGGCAGAAAGGGACGTGTGGCATCGCGCGAAAGTTTCGCATTCCGAGTCGGGGATCCACGACTGCGGCAAGATCCGATCTGTCGGAGTTATGCGTTATTGGGCAGCGTACGTCGTCACACGCGCGATTTCGTATCGCGCGGCAATTCCCCGTGAAAAATTCCGCTCGGCAGCACCGGCATTGCATAAACATTAGGGATGTATCTTCGATCTACGGCTGGTCGTAAGACGGTGGCACACACCCACGTTCCTGAAATTGAAAAAAACTGAATGGGTGCTTCGGAGCGGTGTTCCATCGAGGGGCTCAACGTCCTTTCGGGGGACGGCAGTGGAATTATAGGCATAACGAGCCGGCGAGCGCGTAAACCTCGCGTTTTTACGGGTCATGCTTGTTTATGCCGCTCACGATACTAGCGATAATGGAGTTTAAATGGCTCGGGAACGGAAATCTATCGGGATGCAAGGAATAGAGAGCATCGAAACATTCTGACTTTGGAATTTCTCCAACGAAAGCGATCCTATCTATTCGATTAATGGATCGGCGAACAGACAAACGACGATTAACTAAATCCACCGTTTCACCGTTGTTAACGCAACAGCATAGAAAAATGTCCGTGAGAGCCGACTGAATCGATATAAAAACGTTTCCTACGCGTTACTATTGCCAATAAGATCTCAAAGGTTCGTTGGTTCTCATCTCTTATCGAACGAACAGCGGTAGGTATATGTTCACACGTAGGTATACGTGGCGCAGATAATCGGCACAGATAGTTGGAAAATTATTATTATGGATTTTAATTTGTACGATTATTACAGAGGAGCTGAGTTGGATGGCGGAGAAGGAGCAATCTTAGATTACGCAGTGGTCCGAACAATGAATGTTGACGTTAGACTGGCAGTCGAATGGGTCATGAAAAACATATGAGATGAAATGAAACGACGGTGCAGGATATTACGGTATCTCGTCTCTTTCAGGATGATGAAATATCCAATATTGGAATTTTCTTCGACGTATTATACAGGCTCCCTGTATGTATAGGATATTCCATAACTTGCAATGTAATCCGAAAGGGAAAGCAAGTTCTTTTCCCAATATACAAGAGTAAAAAAGTTAAAGATCTAACATGAATGTCGCGACGACGTCTTTCAACGATAATCTTCCTTACCTCGATGATTCAAAAAAATCGCGATACGATCAGAAGAGCCAAGAACGTGGTCTGAGTTGTAATAGTTCAGAAATTAGGCAACTGGAATTAACAGATTGCTAAGTCGAAGGAGTCGTAACTCCCTTCGTCCGTAATTTTCTGATCGAATTACATAGTACTGCTAAAAATAAACGGATATTGGGATACTTTTGAACGGTAGTGTACATTTCTAGAACGAACCAGAAGGCGAAAAGAAGAAGAAGAAGAAGAAGAAGAAGAAGAAGAAGAAGAAGAAGAAAGAAATTCTCCTCGCATTTTCGTAAGAGACTGGGAACGTCCCCGAGTCCCGGAACCGTACGTATAGCTAAGGAATATTCACGAACGAGGGGGTGGTTAGCCCTGTCGTGGCATCGCGGCCAATCTTATGGAAACTGCTGACAGCACGTCTACTTTGCACAACAGTTTACAACCCTCGCGACCCTGCCGTAAATATCAAGAATACCCGCGTGCATATGTTGCGTCGCGCCAGTCAAATTCTGGCTAGCGTCCCTCCAACCGTCGAGCGTGGAAATTTCGGATGGAGATTCATCCTAGTAACCCCCGTTTCTTTTTTTCTCTCCGTGTCCCGCGTTGCCGCGTGTTTTTACGTTTCCTCTGGGCTTTGCCAGACTCCATACGGTGTCATTACACACCCCATAAAGCAGCACGCGATCGACCATAGTGGCACTGCCACTAGAAACTCGGAATCATAGACTATCGGATTCGTTGCGCCCTTTCGCTGCCATCGATTTCAACGCACACTTTCCTTTCTGAAAGAACGTCTAATTTTCTTGTTCTTTTTATTTCACCGTTCAATGACGAATATCGAGACACTTTAACAACTAGCTGTACGTGATTCGAAAACGTGCTGTCACTCAACGAGAAAAAGGTACGTTATCTTTGGAACGATGCGACCATGCGAAGCATGGTAATTTCATATTTGTATCTGTACTTTCTTTTTTCATCGAAAACATCGTATAATCATCGTATAATGTAATTCATTCGAAACACGAGATTGATAAATCCGTCGTTACAAACGTTTGCGTTGAATCGACGTACGTTATGTATGAGTCTGGTATTACATCCAGCGACTTTGCCAAGAAAAATATGTCAAGACCGGCATAAATATATTCCACGAGAGCGTACATCGTGTTCGTCACACGTTATAACGTCGGATATCGTCAAAACGCACTTCGCGATACTATGCGCAAACCTGTTAACCTTTGATAGCGTTATCGGGATAGCGAGCGATGAAAAGATTTAAAGCGTGCAATGACATAGAATAAACCTAAGCGTGTCACTATATATAAATAAAATATGTAGGTAAAACGGTAACGATGTTTCAAAGTACTAAAAATTATTTTCATTCACCTTTCCTTAGACATTTTTTGCTACAAGATAAAAGATTTACAGGCCTGCGCCAATCGGTAAAACGCCAGATATCTATTCGTGCATGTATATCTCTATAAAATGAAAATAAAAAAAAAACTTAGATGGACATTTCGACGTATGTGGTTGGAAGATTGTAAGAATGCACCATATGCTTTACATGTTTTACATAACGTATACGTATATTCTTCATATTTATGCATGAATACATTGCATGTTTCGTCCTTATCTATCCGAGAAACAGATCTATAATAATTTATCACTATCTACTTAGTTAATAGACTTGCCGAGTCGATCGATTGCTTTTCATTATCCCGAATCGCACGGATAAAAGTTATCAGTTTCGAAATTCAACGATCTATATCGTTAAAAGATTATCGTTGATCGCTTAAAATTTCCCCAAATTTCAATCGAAACTCGTATATGGGAAAATGACACGAGTATTCATAACTATTCGTGTCGTTATTCGCGTCAAAGGTTATCGACTAACCGGTCCGTAGCTATATCGACTGTTTCATATTTTCTTTTTCCTTCTTTCCTTTAAATCCTCTTAACGTTCAAACTTTGGAGAATCCTGACACGGATACATATAGATTGCGCCCATAATCGAACAGAGAACGCAATTCGTACAGGTAGCGCGAGTTCTTTCTCTTCCTTTTATTTCTCGGAAAAGTCATCGTTCCTCGTGGAAAGGGTTAGCGAGGCGTTTCACGAAGCTTGTTCGAACGAAGGAACGTGTCGGTCGAACAGGACATCTAGATTAGATCGTCGCCTGGCGGCTCTCGGTTTCCTACTTTTGCTAATGCGTCTTTATCGAGTCTCGGGTTCGTTCTCTTTGTCGTTTCGTAGTCATCGCATCGACCTGCACTCGGGGCCAAAGCGATTCCAAACTCCTTTTCTATTCCTCATCGTGGCTGACACGTGCGACAGATCGCGACTCGGATTGCCTTTCGCGCGTAGTACGTACGCTAATGACTACCCACGACGCGACGCGACGCGACGCGACGCGACGCCTTCTTTCCTCCACATTTTTTCACGATTCCGACTACGACTTTGATACGCCTGATTTATTCGCTTCTCTCGGAATTTATTCGTTCATCGTGCCAGCTATGTGTGTTTACTTCGTTTTCCAATAGATGAAATATCAAATAATCGCTGGATAGCAAAGATGGATAACGTTTTTCTATTGAAGAATTTCCTTGTTCGAACGATCGTCGCTCCCTATTAATTCCGATACTAAAGGTTCTTTCGTTTAAAGATTTCGTCGTAAAGGTTTCTTTCAAACCACGCACACACACACACACACACACACACACACACATATATATATCTTACATTGATATACGTATAAAATCAGTAATTGAATAAATATATCGCTACGTACATATATAGTAATATATATATATATATACATATTATATTATATTATATTATATATATATTATATTACTACTTAGCAATTCCAAGTTTAATGCATCCACGTAGAAGAAAATGATTGACGTCAATTAGCTTCAGAAAAAACGTAATTATTCTGTCGCCTTGATGTACAGTAGAAAATATAATGTTGATGCGAAGAATTATTAAATAGCTTCGTATAAATTTATATGTAAGTTGATTTACGATTCAATCAAAGGTAACGTTTCTCGCAATATCTCGATACGTGATACACGTATGAACAACGTTTACCTAATGATCGGTACGGATTAAAAAATTCTGACGCTGTATAATACGTTCATAAACTATCGATTTTTAACGATCTTAAAAAGTTATGTTAAAAGGAATCAATTAGCCGCATGAAATATTATATTTAGTAACGTTTAGTAACGTTTATATTAACGTTTCGTCTATATGTTAATTAAATAACGATAAATAATTTAAAATGTTACGCACTCGGTATAACGCGAATAAAAAGCATAAGCTGTGAAAGTAAAATAAGAATTAATCTTGATAAAAGAATGAAGCAAAGTTGTGCTGCAAGTGGTCTAGTATCGTAGATGCTACGTACAAGTTCAAACTTTAATAATTTATCCAAGTTTCGTTATATCTTTGTGCGATCTTTACTCGCGATAACGGGGGAAACCGGATCCAGTTCTCTCGATGAAGCTATATCAAAACGGCACGATCGGATCGCGATCAGATATTTATATAACAGGTTATTTTATAGACATTCGTAGGCTCGTATTTAAGTTGTAGATCAGTTATATCAAATATAGATATAGATAGAAACCGTAGGTTATCGACGATTGATAAAGAATAGCAACGAGGGCAGGGAGAACGGATAGAGCCGGACGTAGGAATTCCCGATGGACGTGTCCGCTTCCTGATACCGAAGCGATTAACGCAAGCACGACGCTAGGCGTCGTCAAGCATTCGCCTCGACTCATTGATGGATCTCCCGGAGGCTCCCAGCGGTCATTAATAATTCATCCGTCATCGGTCGCAGCGGTAATGGCAGCGGCAGCCAGGCAACGTCGAGAGAAGCATTCATATCTGCGAATCGATCCCTAAACTCCGCGGCTGCGGCCAGCCTTCAGCAGCCTTCTGATTTGCATATAAAGGCATTCCTTCGGTTGTCCGCGGCCGCGGCCGCGTAACTGTAAGTCCTCGTTGACAGGATCTGCCAACAATCTGGTCTGCATGATTTGCTAGACGGCGGACTGGCCGCCTCGATTCTTCGCCCGGCTACTCTTCCTATCGCTACTCTTTCTATTCTCCAGCCTCGCGACGTTTCCTCTCTTCCACTATCACGACAACGTGTGTTTTCCGAGGAAATGCAATCGCACGCTGGTCAACGGAAGCGAGCGCGCGTTCCGTAGGCGGCATGTAAATACTACGAATCTATCGTTGCGTCTGCTATGTACAAGTATGAAAACAGAACAGCTGTTGCCGCACGCTGGTAAACTGAATTTAATTTGAAGAACTTTCCACCGCGAATCTAATCCTCGTTGGGACGTGTCAACCCCTTGTATTACGCGAATTATCCTCGATATCCCCGATCGTACGTAGTTTTGCATGAAATTTTTCCTTTAATGCCACAAAACAAAATCGATCTTCATTTTACGTAACGCGATTCGTAAACAATTAACGTCGAAAATACAACGAATCGCGTCTATCGACTTTCCAGGCTTCTTTTGTTTCAACTATTTTATCTGTATAAAATAATTCTAACGAAGATACGTACGTAGGTAGTAGCCGCGTGTATCTTCCCTACGAAAGCTACATCAACGTCTTCGATATTCTATATCTCTCGATAACCGAACCACCTGACTCTTCCCCCCCTCTCTCTCTCTCCCCCCCCTCTCTCTCTCTCTCTCTCTCTCTCTCTCTGTAAGACGAATATGAATTGCATTCTTTGTTCCTGTATTAATGCCAGCAAAGATAGATACCCTCGTCAGTGTGGCAGCTCTGTAACCATTGATCTTTATCTCGTTATTCGTACGTCACCTGAGCACGCTATAATGCTTGTAATATTCAATTTAATTCACCGTGTGATTTAAGTGCCGCATTTACGAGACTATTTATTCTTATCTCGATGAACGAATATTTCATCGTTGCGTAGGAATATTTTACGTAATCAAAGCCACGAATAAGATACTATGATATCATAATACGAACGTTAACAACTATGCATATGAATAAATAATATCTTTATTAGTTGTATCTTATGCTGTATCGATAATCTTAATTCCATGAATTCATTAGGTATACGCACCTATATAAATTAAATTAATAATGCATTAGGAGCATGCACGCATGCATACATACATACATACATACATACATACATACATACATACATATATACATACATACATATATACATATAGTAGCAACTTTGTACAAGATATACGTATGCAGACATCTTATTTTTAAGTATATATTATTTTAACATATTTTTAAGCGTATTTTAAATCTACTTGGCAATTAACTGAAAATGATAATCAAGTTTTACCAAGGAACGTAAGAAATATCAGAATTACAGAGAATTAGCATCTTCCACGAATATCTCTACAGTGAGTGGAAAAACGTATTTGCGCGTACTCTCGTTCGCCAATGAAACGCTCTGTTACGTATTCATCAGCTGTTTTACGTTTCATATTTATCGTATCAAGCTTTTGTAGCATTATATGAAAAATCCTACTAAACGATACTATATATAATATTGTATATTCAGATCTGATTAATCGATAGGTGTATATATATACATAAATGTTATAGCAACCGTAACGGTGCGCATTTGCAACAGTATTTGCTGTTTGTAGCCGCGTAAAATCCCGTTCCTGTACTCTATGCGGCACCACTACGATATGCCACAATTAAAGTCAACATCTACGGGCAATTCTTGGATTTTCAAACAAGTTGCTGGCGATGCGTCAGCCAGACACGACCCGAGACACCTGCCACCAGCGCAACGATAACGCCGTGTCATTACCACCCTCGTTTCCATTAACCCTCTCGATTCAGCGAAAGTACAGGCTCGATACACCGTGTGCTGGCTCATTCGGCCATTGTGATGTCACGTGAGCTCGTAAACTCGGTTTACGTAATTACGAGGGGTAGGACGAGTGGGTTCGGGCCCCCGCCCTGGCCCCGCACGGGCCTCGTCAATAAGTCGGATGCCATTAACATTCCCGGACCGGTTGGGTTAAGTCAGGTTAGTTACCGGGTTAACCTTACAAAACTGTCGGGTCAGTTCTGGACGAGGCTGTAGGTCCGTGGTCCCTAGAAGCCCTGGACCAAAGGGGGCCCAAGGCGTAGAAGCCGCCCATGAATTTCGGCTAATGAGAACATTTCGAGATACGTCAGTTCCAGTATGCTAATGGCCATACAGATGCCGATACAATTTCGAGATGAACCTCTCTCTCGCTCTCCCTCTGTCCCTCTTTCCCTCTTTTACCCGCTGCAGCCCCGTCCTCCTCTCGCCCCGATGCGACCTCTTTCCCTTCGTCCCCCCTGTTCGTCGTATATTACGGCTGTCCGCCATATCTCCGACTTAACTATGCGCTTCGTAGAGACCGGTGCGTGCGTCTTATGCAAATACCCTGCATTTTGTTTAATTAAAGCGAGATACTTGGCAAGGAATACCTCCGGGAACTTGGACGATTCGCGCGATCAGCTTCCGGTTATTGGAACCCTCGATCAAACGGGCGAATGCTTCTTTTGAGACTGTATTGTTCGTATGGTGGCACTTGGCCATTTATAGGGATTCGTAGGGATTTAAGAGGCCTTCGTCTTGTCAGGATACGAGATATATCGCTTTGCGGCACGGGTGCGCGGGCGTTTCCTATAGAATTTTAATACCAAAAATTGTCGTAGAGATGACAGATTCGAGATAACTTTTCATAGAAATTTCGATCTATAACACTTAATTCTGATCTGAAACTGTTCGATACAGATCTTACGTCTAATCGTCGGTAGATCCCGGCGTCGGGCAATTATCTATGAACATTATGAATTGTACACTGTACGGTATAGATGTTAGATATCAATTTATTTCGACTGTCACAGCTAATTTCAGTTACTCGTGCTTGTTAGGTGGTATGAAACTTTTGCACAGCGCTACGTATATCCACCTGTAACGAAGATGAGAAAGCCAGCCAGCGGGGTTCTATTGGAATCACATTTGGGTAGGTCGATAGTGAAGGATCCTTTTTTGGGAAAAGTGTATTGGAGGAAAAGAACGAGGCGGAACGGGCCAGACGCTGACCTTGAAAGTCGACGAACTCGGACAGATTTAAGGTTCACGAAGGTGAAACGTTATGAAAAACTCGAGTAAAAAAGTATATCTTAGCTGGAAGACTGCACTGATTCCGGACCGTAAAACCGGATGTCATGCTGATTGCCATCTCTGACAGCACCGTTTAGGACTGCTATAAATTTTGACTTATATAAGTTTAACTAGCAACACTTTGGCTACGATTTTCCAGCGCTCTGTTCGATATGTATTTCTCGAGAGGAAGAACAAGAAAGAAAAAGAAAAAAAAGAAAAAGGAGGAAGCATGGTTTGAAATGAAATACGTCTCGGGAAAATATACCGTAAGAATCGTGAAATGTTATTCGTGGTCGTCATAGTGAAAGTAGGACAAATATTCTTTCTCGCGTCAACCGTCATCTTAACCGTGGTCTCGACAAACGAGATTTCGATGAAATTTCGATTTTCGTTATACCATGCCTATCTTCTACTCGGCTGGTTTCGCACCGTTCGCGATCGAATCTAGAAAACAGAACGCTCAGCGTGCCAAGAACATCGCCTGGCGTAGATTTTTCGCACTCTGACCAACACGGTCCATCGTGTCTTACTCCAAGTTTCTCGATACGTCCAATGATTGCTGTTTCAGTGACTGGCGAAGCCTCGAAAGTCATAAATTTATTCTTCAACGGGTTGCGAAGAGGGGCAGACAGAGAAAAAGAGGGACGATCCGAAGACAGGAAACGGTTGGCCGGCGCTGAACTGGCCTTGAACTGGTTCGCTTGTCCAGCGTCACAGCGTAATATCTTCATATCGCCGGTTCGTTCGTTCCTCGGTTGAATTCCGCGAGCTCGTAAAGCATCGGCGGCCCCGTAAAGCCGATGCGATCGTCAGAACGACGAGGCGTAACGTCCGCCTTTATCACGATTTGTAAAGGCGAAGTGTTACGAGCCGCGTACAGAGAAGAATCTGCCAATAAGAGCAGAGCGTCGACGCTCGTAAACTTATGCCGAAGCTGAACTCCGTGCACGCCGCGCCATGGCATTGACTCGGTCCAACCTAACCTCCATTGGTTCGCTCGGAAGTGACGTAACCGAGGCCCGACCGCTAATCCACGGCCTCGTAAAAAGCCTTCTTCATTTCCCGATTGAAAAATTAATTATACTGAATAAGAGCGAGCGGAACGGGCTATAAACCCGATGAAATTTAAATTGAATCGCATGGGATCGGTACCGCGCCGCGCTCCATCCAATTGGCTCACCCCTTCCGCTCTTTCGACATGGTTTCTTTTGTTCCCAGAGACACGATGCCTGTTCCCCTAAAAACTGAAAATATTCACAGAGTTCACGGCCATTCGACCGCTTATTCTTTTCCTAGCGAAATTTTTCGCTTCCAACCTTTCGGTTCCAACCTTTCTTCCCAAATCTTTTCTTCTGATTTATCGTACCGTTTCGAACGAAGTGGTGGGTTTCTTCTCATCTTCGACTTTTTCGTTCACAAGTAATTGTCTCTGTTCGAAGTGACGTAACCGAGAACAGGTCGCAATACGTTCGTACTGGATACGGTTTGCCCAGAAACAACGCAGGCAGACAACGTAGACGATGCATTCGTCTGCGAAAGATCAACAATGCCAAACGATATTTATAAAAGATATCACGGCCCCGAAATTCCTAGTCATCCAGCGTAAACGCCAATTAGATTATCCATCGAATTGTTTGGTTAGAAAGTACGAGCCGCGAGAAAACAGTTTATCGCTGACAGATCGAGGAGAACGGAAAAAAACTACGGAAATAACCGTTATAACCAGCAGACGCGTTAACCTGACGAACCATAAACTGCTGACTGATTGCCTTTGGCTTGCCTAATTCTTCCAGCTTGACACGTGGCCGACGTGGAAATAAACCCAGGTTCGGTTCTCATCGTGGTTACTAGCCTCTGAACGAAAGGGTTACAAGCCACGGTTACCTATCAGTTGTACAAGGAATTAGACGTGTCAACACATCGGGCTAATTGATTATTGCGACACGACGGGAGCAAGGCACGGTAGGCCGCACGATCATCAGTCATCTCGACAAAAAGGCCACGAGAAACGTTCGAGGCTCGAGACGTCTCCACGACGCGAGATAACGCTGCCAAGCACGTGTCTGCAGATTATACCCGTCGGAAGACGGGTTCGTCATTTATCTTGTTGCTTTCCGGAAGACGCGATGCGTGTAACACCCGGCAGATATAACTTTATGACTGTTAACAACCAACACCTCCGACGTCGCACGTGGACAGGATGAAACGTACCTTCGAGCTACTAGCCTCTAAACAGCCTCGCAACTTTACCTTTTTCTTGCCCTGGCAAGTATATTAATTTACTCGATCTGTCAGTTTTTATACTTTTTCGTCATTCTAGCGTATACTTTTATTTAAAGACGGTGGTACACAGAGCGTCTGGGGTGTGGTGTGGTGGGGTGAGGTGTGGTGGGGTGAGGTGGGGGGGGGGGGGGACGAACACGCATAAAATCAATATCGATATCAATCCACATCCATATATACTTTCGCATAGTTTTATCCTCATATTCACTAACGCCTGAATATACACGACCTATTAATCTAATCGAATCAAACTCGTATCGTTCCGGTAGAAGTAGCTAATTGTTTCGATCGTTTTTCTGTATACAAGAAACTTTCCCGAACCAATCGAAAGCAGCCTCTTTCACCGTGGACCACGTACCTCGAGAAAGAAAATCCCCATAACAGGAGGGTGAAAGAGCGTGCGGTGTACGAAAGCGAGTTAGGCGAACGAGTAACATGCTCCCGAGTGAAATGTATCTACGGCTGCCTCGGGAGGATATAAATGAGCAGCAGGAGTCGACAAATCAAGAAACTATCGACATAAATAAATTGTGGCTCGCTAGGGGTTTCGCGGTTGTAACTATATGAGGAAAATGGCAGGCCCTAAGTCAGCAATTACCCACATTTCCAGCTCCCTGTGGCTATTATATCTACCTGCTCTCCTCTATTTCTCCTTCGATCCAGAACAATCTGCTACACTGCTTTCCAAACGCTAAGCGACAGACCTACGCGGTTTATAGTATAGTGGTTCACATGATTTACAGCATCGTTTATATTATTATTTAATATGGCGCCGGTCGATCGCTATTGCCGACGTGGTCACCTTACTCGCATACGTTCTCTATCGAAAATCGTCAGATCGTATATCGATCGTCAGTTTTCAGACACACTAGCGAAAAGTTATACAACTGTGTACAACGATCGAACAATTGGATAAAATTGCACCTGTGAGTGATTAAAATTTCCTACTAATTGTCTACTTTTCATATCAAGACTTTTGTTCGCTTGCTTCTACAGCACCAATTTCGTAACGAATGAATCATCGTTCCTTCGTCCAATAACTCTCTTTTATTTTTTACAATTTAAAAGAAGCTACGCGCGATATTAGGATTCGGCGATAGCGAGAGACGATAGATAGGTAAAAGGTGGCGAAACAGCGGTTGGCGATGTTCTCTTTCGTCACCCCGTTAATTACTTACCGTCCATATTATTTCAAGGAGTTGCTCGGTTGCTCGGCCGTGATTCCATCTAAATCTCAATTTTGAACGGCCCTATATATATATATATATACATAGGACCGTTACATATAGCGGTACATATAGCAGGGTTCAGTGTTTCCACCCCCGCGTGCTCCTCGCGCTCCTTTCACCCCACCCCACCCCACCCTTCACGTTCATCCAGTGAATTACTTCGTTAGTGGCTACCTTCAGAGGGCTGTTAATTCCTGCAGGGCAGATTATACAGATAGGTTTATTGCACTCGTGTCCCAATCTAACGTCCGTAATGCTCCTCCGGCCGCTACACACGCTCGCCCCGTCGCTTTTCAGGCCTCCCTGAGTTTCCCCGATTCACCCTCTGCCCTTCTTGGTCAGCTTTCGTTCGGATTTAGGCTTCGTTCGATGGCTTCGGTTTCTCTAGCGGTGACGCTTGTCGACGGCGTAGGGCCCTGACGTATACTACGCGACTTTTATCGATTTGTAACAACTAACAACTAAATAAACACCTATTGCATGAAAACGCATACAGCGTAGAATCAAGGAGAAATTAATGACCGGAAATTAATGAACAGAACGCTTATTATCGATCGAACTTTTCGCCTACCTCTGCCAAATTCATATATATCTTCCTATATCTACCGTTCGTCACGCAAAAGACCGTTCGACACGGTATAAATTCATCGTCATTCGCTCAACTGGTTGAACGTCACGCGCCGATATTTGGCTGATTGAGAATCGTACGAACGTGAGTCAAGATTTTGACAGTTTTGATCTTTGTTCGACAACTTTACTTCCATAATCGTAAACGTATACAATTCAGTCGAAACTTTTATTCCCTGCCACGATACGTCTTACCGCGATAAACGCGAAACGGATGGAAAGACGCGTCGCGAAGATACTGACGAGCAGTGCTCGCAATTCTCAGTTTCCTGGTTTACGTCCGCTTGGCCTGCTGCCCCCCCTCCCCTTGGTTGGCTCTTCTTCACGGCCAGCTGAGCACATCAGCTCTGAAAATTTTGGTAACGAGTTTAGCATTACTACCGCCGTCCAGCGGTCCGAGGGTGTCTGATTTTAATGGTGCGGACTGCGAGCTAATGGGCCACCGATTGTCCAAGCCCATTTAAGTCCGGGCCAGACACGTCTGTCGGCCTCGAAATAATGGCGTTCACCGGACTCACGCGACCAGACCTCCGATCAGACCGGTGGTTGGACACCGCGCGATAATTTTCCAGAATAATCGGATCGTCTGCTTGCGGACACGCGCCAAGAATATTAATAACACGCGGATCGTTAAATCAGCCCGATTTTCCGTTCTACTCTCAGCCGTTGCTCATCGAACGCACGATTCTGTTTAAATCTTATTCCGTATCTTTCAGAAACGACTGAGACTGTCGATTCGAGTCCATTGTTCGCAGTTTAACAGAATGTTTTTACTAAGATGTCGGTTCTTATCGTTAGCCTCTATACGGTATAAATGGGCCAAGAGAAAAATTCCTCGCGGCCAGGAGAAATACCTGTGAGCCGTCTGTTCACACCTGTCCCAACGAAAGCGTTACGTTATTATTATAATCAAAAGGTTGAAACGTAGTATTCGTATTAACGACGAAACAAACCATTTTATCGTTCCCTTACCAAATTTCCTATAAAACGGACACCACGCTGTACGATATTCCCTTTAAATCTTTAAACTTCCCGTAAACGCATAAACCCAAGCTCGCAACCTAATCTATAATACCAATACGTTTCAGCGATTATCCTTACAAGAGATGATCCATTCCAATCAGAAATCAATTGAAAGGGCAAGGAATTAACGGGATCGTCAGAAAGTCGGACGAAAGTTTGGAAAATGACGTCTTTCGTGAACAAAGACATCGCTCGTTCGCGTCCACCCCTCGTCAGCAATCTCGGGGATGTTCCAGAGCGGTGCGGACGGCGTTCCTCCGCTCATCCAGCGAAATAAATGTTTAAATTCACGCGAAGTTAATTAAAACTAAGCGTAATTATAGCGGTGCTGGTGTATAAACCGAGGAGATGGAAGAAGAGGAGGGTGCACGGAAAATTACCTTTCCTCAGAGATGAGAAGCTATTTTGCCGTGTGCCTGGATATCGTGTCCTTGTGAAAGGCTGTATTGTAATAACGGCTCGGAGAAAGAGGACTGAGATAGAGATAGAGAGAGAGAGAGAGAGAGAGAGAGAGAGAGAGTGAGATGGGAGGGGAAAAGAGAGGGGAAAAAAGGATTCCGAAAGGAAAGGCTGTTCGTTCTTGAAAAATTCAACGTCATTTCGTGCCCCTCCACGGAGGATTGTTTTATGGAGTCGGCGTGGATGTCGGTGGAGAAGGGGAGTTTGTAAATTTAGATTAACCTGCGGTTTTCCCTGCAATGTTTCTGCTGTTTCCAGTCCTTTTTCTTTTTCCCTTTTTGCTTTTTTCTTGGCTTTGATCGTGGCTCCTCGAGTCGAATACATATTAAATCTCGCGGAAAACAGTGGGTCGATCGATCAGATTCGAATTATCGTTTGTTGCGTCGTTCGAAACGAGTAGAAAATCATATGTAACTTTTAAACGGTAGTGTGTAGTATAGTGGGTATGGAGTATAAGCGTTCTCATTCTTCTTTACTTTTACGTATTTTATTTTAGGAAATCCATTAATAGAGACGATCGTCAGTATATTTATGTTCAGCTTTTATTACGTATATTTCGTTTAATCGACGGATCGACCAATCCGTGACACTTTTGTACAATATTTGTCTATTTCTATACGACGCATCTGAGTGGAAATTTAATACAGTCGGTGAATTTTAATAGCGCATCGAACCTGTTGCGAACCACTGATTTTTGATAGAAAAACAAAGACAAAATCTGGTTTCCGGCAGATTATCGAAGCGAAAAAACCGTGTAAATAATTTGTGGACTGTAATGAAAGAAGTGCACAATAGGCAGCCGATTCCTAACCTTCGTTATGACAGCATCGAAGCATAACGCGGCTAAATGACATGGCATATCTTGTGAGAGGAACTTTCATTATCGGCGTAAATTTATAATTAATTTTTGTAACGGTACAATAGTTTCAGGGTCACCGAAGGAATCGGCTCTTAAAACCGTTCCACTTCGATGAGGCTGCCTTTTCTTTATGGATATGGAGGATGTTGACTTCCACGGTCGAAAATTTCTTTGTCGCGGCCGAGATGTATCCTACGATCGTACGAATTATTTGAATATTTCTATTCCCAATGTAATCGACTGCACGTAGACAGTGCAGCAAAAGGATAATACGAGGCAGAAAACTTGCGATTCTATGATATCTGAATTTCAACGAATTCTTTTCATATCGGTGAAATTTTCAAAATTTATTTTCGAACGTTCAATGCAAATTTCAAACTTGGCCAGGCTTCATTCTCTTCTTAGTTTACTTTTTTACCTGATAGCTTTTAATTTCAATCAAATCGACTACCGGCAACGTGTTCTCGATTTTTCAGCAAAATTTCATCCTCTTCCATCCGCAGCGAACGAACGCGTTTACTTCCCTAATAAAGCCAGCCACCCCATGCTTCTCGGATCCGTGGTAGCCAAGGAATCGCCAAAGAACATTTTTTTTTTTTTTCCCCTCTTAGAGGTACGATTAAACCGGCGAAAGAATTATGCGAACAGGGGCGTGGCCTAAGGAAATCATACAATCGCCTTAATGGCAACTGCGAGGGGAGGCCGATGGCCAGAGGCGCATCATGGTGTTGATTACTAATTACAATTATTGGCCAGCGAGGGTACGTTCGAATCTCCCTCTATCCAGCTTCGAATGCCTTCCCCTTGCTATCAGAAGCGTGTTCGAGATCGCGGCTAGCTAATTGCATTATACGTGTCAATATCCTGGAGTAGATCTTCTACACAGATTGGAAACTTCAAGGGAGGATGGAGAAGTAGTGATTAATCAATCTTCTTGTGAAAAATTTCCTTTCATTGCATAGGATTTATTGCAGAAAATGTGCTACGATGATTCGATTAAAGCTGCCTAACTGGACAAAATTCGTAACTTTTACA
Source organism: Bombus pyrosoma (assembly GCF_014825855.1). Classification (NCBI taxonomy): domain Eukaryota; kingdom Metazoa; phylum Arthropoda; class Insecta; order Hymenoptera; family Apidae; genus Bombus; species Bombus pyrosoma. Next base: position 12,142,884 of record NC_057778.1, on the reverse strand, counting down.
TATATTGACATATATGTGTACATGTATACAATCGTTAAACGACTGCAACGATTTTTTGATACAATCTTTCTTTTTCTTTTTTTTTTTTTTTTTTTTTTTTTTTTTTTTTTTTTTTTTTTTTTTTTTTCTTTCACTTTGAACGAAAAATATTCAAAGCACAAGGAGAACAGGCGCTTCGCGATAAATGAGAAAAATTGTTTCGTCCAACCGTGCAAGCGTCTGCAACCGAAACACACTGCGACTTGCTGAGCTGCTGCCTGCAAGGATGTATCCCTGTTTTTAGGGTGAGAGTCGGCTTTTCACCGGGGATTGCCAGATTTATGACGGGCTGCCCTCCGCGCCGGCTTATTTTTAACCTTTCGCCCACTAACGAACCTTATCTCTCGGGCTGCATTTCTCCGCGCAACACGATAGACAAAAGAAAAACGTCTGGTACCGTGGGCCCCATAACTTAACGATTCTGCCCGATTCCCGCACTCGGCCGACCATTATGTCCGCTCGAAATTTTTACATTTTCTGCTGTACTGGCCACGGGGCCAGCCAAAAAGGCCCAATAAACACGGCTCGCGATAAAATTGTTATGCAGCCCGATTAATTTTCGGGACATTTTTGCCCGATTCTCCGATTCCCTTCCTTCGAGAACGATTACTCGGAATAATCTTGGCTGCTTTCTTCTTTTTCTCTCTTTTTTTTTTTTTTTTTTTTTTATAAACATTTAATCAAAGTCGATCGGGCTTTCTCCGTGGATTCGTTGCCAGAGTGACATCTAAATTTTGTTCGTTGCACTCGTTTACAAGGAGATTGCGATGAATTAGCGATAACTTTACTCGGTTTAAGGCTCGGTTCGTCGATTACATTTTTCTCACCTAACCTTTGTAAGCATGTACTCCTTGAAAGGGTGATGCGTATATCCAAGGTTCGTTTCTTTCAAATAGTCGATGAACATTTTCTAAAAAGTGTAAACATGTAAAAGTGTAAACAGTGTGACGAGCTACGTTCGATTTGCGTGTATCGATTAAATTTCTTTTCAATTTCTTCTCAACATTCTCACTGCGAAAGTACGTAGAGATTTTCGTTGACATCGTACAAATATTGAAAGCTCAAAGGATCGAGTTTTCGAATTCGACGTTCTTCCTACAGCAACGATCCATCGTGTAAAAATAATACGTAGCAGGTAGGCAACTGGCCTTTTGATCTTTTACCGTTGAACAAGTTTCTGCAGACGATACGACGTTGTTTCCGGCAAATAGGAAGGAACGCCGTATTCCTTTCCCGTTAAAGCGGTAATTTCAAAAAATCGAGAGATTCTGGAAGCACCGAGAAGCGACAGACCGTATGCGTATAGCGAATAGACAGAACGTCCGGGGCAAATCGACGAAGAGAAACCGAGCAAACGAATGAAAAAGTGGAGCAGAAATATGTGTGTGAAGCGGACGGTAATGGAGAGGAATAACACTGGAATGGAGCGAAAGGGGGCGGTAATTGTGAGAGAGGGAAACGCAGAAGCAGCAGAAGGTAGCAGGATGCAGATGCATTGAAAAACGTAACGTGAGAAGCGAACGATGATGCGGAGGAAACGATAGAAATATAAGGATCAAAAGGCGGAGAAATAGAAATAAAAAGCGAACGCGGAGTGCTGAAGGGCAGAACACTGACGATGAAACAAACGAGAGAAACGGGCAGATGCATATAAAATGTATTTCCGATGTAAAGCCAGCTTTTGAAAATTCCTCACTGGCCGCTTAAAGTGTACCTTCGTTTAAAAATTATTCGATGTTAGACATACCTGGCTGGAATACGGTGTCTGCTTCGATACAAAACCTACAAAACCTACAAAACCTACAAAACCTACAAAACCTACAAAACCTACAGTGTGTCTTACAGAGGGAAATATAGGTAACTGCGAAACAGCTAATACCACGTACGTAGGAAATAAAGTTGAATAAAACTTGTGAATAGAACGCGAATAGAATTTCAAATTGTTTACACGGCCGAGTACCTTTCTTCGCCTCGGCATCACGGGTTTCATAAAATTTCGAAAATTTCGAAAAGCCACAAGACGCTACGAACAAACGGCACCGTATGATCCGCTACTGTGGGAAAATATTTCCTAAAAATATGATTGGTAGGTGGCGTACGTTTTTCGCAGAGTGCCGTGCGCGGGGAAACGGCACGCGATCGTTCGGTGGTCGAATCGAGGTCGAATCGCCTTGAAACGCAGAAACAGGGACAGAGTGGATTCGCGTAGCGCCAAAAGCGGCGCGCGCCGCTCCAAAAGCGAAACTTTAAACCGGGCGCCTATCTTTCCTCCTTCCTAGCAGAATTCTCCGATTTCCAGGGGATGTTAGGCCTGTACACCTGCAACAGCCGCGCGACACTCTCTCTCTCTCTCCCTCTGCCCCCACCGCGCCCCCTTTGCCCCTGTCTCCTCGGCCACCACCCAATCAGTTGGTTCTCCAGGTTTCTCTGGCGGTCCCGCAGCCGCGGATGTCCGTGTAGGTGTTAACGTCGATCGCGCGCGTGTGAACAGGGCCTCGTATAATATCCGAGTTGGTCCGAGGAGTGTCGGTGTCGGCATGTCGGTTGCGTGGGCGTGCGTTTTATATTCATCGCGGAGGTATCATTTTCACGGGAACTTTTAAAAGAAACGTGCGCGCGCGCGCCAACTCGAATAAATAATGCCGCGGTGTTAAACTCTTATCCGAGGTCGCCGGCCGGTGCGCATAAATAAGGCCTGCGTGTAAACCGCCGCCATCCTTTTCGCACCTTCTGTCTCCCGATTCTTCGGCCATCGCCGCGTTGTCTCTGTCGATCTGTGCCCCGTCACCACCATTCCCCCCTACTCTTCGCTCTCGTTAAAAACCTACCAGCCCGCGTTCCCGCCTTCCCGCCTTTCTCTATCGAGACACGCTCGCATTTTCATAGACTAAATCTAAAAGATCTTCTAACGGCCTCTTTCCATCGATGTTCGTATCTTTGTTCTCATAACGTAATCAGTTCACACGTATTGGTTGATTCAATTGTGCTCTTGGAACACCACAGTGGAGAACACCACTGGGGCAAAGCTGCGTTATATTTGAGATTGAGAAATGCTCGAGTTTCCGGTCTACAGGATCTTCGCCTTGTCCTATGTTGCATTGCAGGGAAATCGTGCGAACGTGGACGGGTATTTGCGCATGGAAAATTGAAAAAGGAAAAAAAAAAGAAAGAAGAAAACAAAACTCGTCTCTTATCTAAGTTCTAGTCTAAAAACTGTCGCAGGACGGCGAGAGAAATTTCGTGGAACCGTGGTACGTGTTAACGTCCGACGCTTCGTACCTTATAGAAAGAGCCTGGTCCGAGATTCCCGCTGAACTTTCTAACAATTTTTTCTTTTTTTTTTTTTTTTTTTTTTTTTTTTTCAAGGAAAATGAAACGTTTGAGTAGTCACGTCAAACTCCTGTTCGATTGGACACGTCGAACGGGTCAGAGCAGCTGCAGTTGCTTAATTGCCGATAGATATTAAACGTGAAATTGCCTGCAAGAGAATAGGATCGTAATGTTCACCTGTAATTGATGGCGTTTTACCACTCGCGGCAATGGTCCGCCGCTAGACATTAAAGTATGAGTCAATCAACACCGAGATCGTCGTTCCATAAACGACGAAAGAACGTGCGTGGGTGTATAATCGAACGTTGAAAAATCAACGGACAGTCTATTGTAAGATATCGTGATATTTAATAACTTTATGGGACACGAGTGCTCGTAAATGTAGAAGCTTGTTTATCGCAACTATCTCATGCGCTCGACTTTTCCTATTCTTAAATCTCGTTTAAACAATTTTTTAATCGCTCGATGAAAGATGTTAATCATCCTATATACATATAATCTGATTCTGACCCCAACGCGACAAGAAAACGCCGTTTCCCCTGTATTTTAATAATATTTGAGACTTCACTGGCGAAACGAAGATTAGAACTGCTCAATTGCTATCCTCTCATGGCCGAGCATGGCCGTTACGCACATAGCTCTTAAATTACGATTTGTTCGAATCTAATTAAACAAATGGAGAAAACAAGGGACGTGGATACGTACGTATATATTCGAGAGAAATATCTCGAGAGAATATTCATTTTTTCATTTGTAAGCTTATACACGCGTATGTACGTAGCTACATCGTGGCGCACGTTGCATCGTTGGTACACCTAGACCCTCGAGAATTCTCCATGTCAACGACTAGTACATGATCTCGGAATGAATGCCTGATAAATGAGAAAAGATAGCGAGAAAATGTACTCAAGTTTGTATCGAAATAAACAGTTGGACACCTTTATAAATAACAACCGAGTTTACAGCATACCTACTACTTTCTTATCTGAAAAACTTTTCATATCTGTGGAATGGTTAATCCCAAGATGTACGTTCATTAAGATGTTTTTAGCCGTTCCTAAAAATTCGACTGCCGTAATTGCTACCATTGCCTCTCCTTCGCGAGAATGAAATACGGAAGAACTTGAATCGGCGATAATTTCAATTCAGAAATTTTCATCGATATCGTTTCATGATTAACATTATATAACATCGTTGCTTCATGAAATTATTTAAAACTAATTTCTCGCCAGGATATCTGTTTAATCATTATTATTCAGACAATTTGAAATGTTCGTTAATTATAGAATTTTGTAATCTTACGATCGAAACGTTCTTTATAAATAATTTCGCCTGCAAATAAGACTTTTTGTCATTTAATAATGCGACCAATAACGATGGCTATAAATATTCCGTAATTAATGACCGCCTGGATATCCGAAGGAGCAGATACTTTCGCTAATTGGTATACCGAGAATATATCTTACGTATAAATATTTTTATCTACGATATTTAAAATTTTAATTCGTGACTCATAGTAGCTTTACATTCTCGATTCATAAGAAAAATTGAATCTAACAGGATATATTCGCAACTTGGATACGAAATATCCACTTATAGTTAATTGTAATCTCGAATTTTTATACACAAAGGGGGCAAGGTATTCGCATTTCATTCCAAATTTCTACAAGTTAATCAGCGACAATTTATTCGAAATATTTATTACCTTACAACTGCTACAACTGTTTCATCTACTTCCTATACAATATGAATGCAATTACATACATTTCGATCGATTACACGAAAACATCTATCCAAATGGTTAATTATCTCGAGCTTTTAATTTGCTGCAAGCAAAAGAAGTAATTATTTTCGACCGTTGTGGATATCCAGTTAGTTACGTTAGTTACGTACACTGCGGTCCAAAAGTTTCCAAACGTATATTACATAAGTTTTTTTTATCCGCTTTACAAGCAGTTACGTGCCAAAGGCACATAATTTACAAGTGAGAAAAATAGACAGATGGCAATTCTTTCCGACTTATTCGCATAGGAATTCACCGATGCTTTCAATTCTTTCGATCTAACAATGTAAATATTAGATCTAAAATTATTAACCACGATTTATCGTTTCAAATAATCCGACAAAGTTCTAAAACGACAAGAACGACAAACTTACAGGTTGATCCATCTAAATTTCTAAAACTAAAACTTCTAATCTCATTCTGTTCGAGTTTGCGTTGCTTTTGCTCGGCTCGTTCACCAGGCGATATACACACCAGTTATCCTCTATTTTCTGGATATTTTCGTTTAGTTCCGGTTATGGTGGCTCGTCGCAGGGCAGATCGAGTGATTACGCGCGCCGCTGTAACGAATAAACTGCGTAAAATTGCGGTGGAACGTTCGAACGCCGTGCCGGCAATAATAACGCCCCGGGCACGATAATACGAGCACGGCCAAGTATTTATTCCGAGAAACGTTTGACAATTAAAGAGGCACGCTTCTGTTTTCCCTTTCCTAACAACGTTGTAAACAGCTAGACGATCGAAACACGATGGTCACGTTAATCATAAATATATACGCGTGTTTACGAAGTAAACGTTGCATCTCTTTTTCTATTTCGGCAACTTGTTCGCGCTCTGCTTAATACGCGATACCCCGCTCCGATCCTCTATTCAGTTCATCTGCGTATTCCTCTTGTCGTTGCGTAGTTACTTTTATTGCCTGTAATTTGTTACTTTCTAAACTCTCGTACACCGTGGAAAGTAAGTACGCGCGTGATCGATAGTGGTACACCTTCGCAGGTGAGAACCTTTTATGAATTTATTACGAACCTATTATGAACAGAAATATTTATTATTCGATAAATGTTATCGATTAGTTACGATTTTACTACGAACAATTAAGAGGATTTTCATAAAATATTTTTATGTTTCGCGAACAATGTTCACAATGTTGAAAAAAAGCATCGATGTAGTTTTTGTAGGTCGTTAATAAAATGTAACGAAAACGTTGAACGTCGCTAGATTTGAAGAAAATAGAATCATTTATACGTGACAGTTTTTCGAACTTTGTTCGGCGGTGTTTGCGCTGCCGGAACTGAGAATCGGGTTTAAAAGGAGAGATACATACGTGTACCTATGCATGTGGATGCACGTGTTAAGCGTGGCTTCGCCGCAAGTTTGGATAGGGCACGGAATATCGTTCAACGGCACGCAACCAAGAGTCTGTGCACGTTAAATAGTCCACCCTAATTCCGGGCAACGTCTCTATCAAGAAGGACTGCTTGGAATTAATAGATAACTCAGAACTGCCTGGCTTCTCACAACTTTGTCAAATAGTTCGACTATCGTATTGTCCGAAAGTTCGAAATACCTGCGTTCTTTAATCGGCTCTGTAAAATTGTGATTTATTTAAGTTTGACATCCGCATTGCAGCGTTTCTCTTTTGCTAACAGCTACGAAACAGACATATTTCGTATTGTGTATAGAAAATCGAAATCGATAACTAATCGTTAAGCGTGTGACGGCATTTAACATGCGACAAATTATACGTGTATAGTTTTTCCTCGACTACACCGTAAATAAGTTGAAATCGAGCAACTTATCGTTCAGATTTCTTCCAACTTTGAACGATCACTACAAAATTTTGTTCCAAAGTCGAATTCTTATTTTCCATTACTATGGTCGTCTACCTTACCCTGAAAGCGTCATAGCGTCCATAAAATACCGAAACCGGTTACTGTATGGAAATAGAGGCTGCTGACAGCCGGTACACGCCCGGTACACGCCCGGTACACGGCATATACGGAGCAAATTCGATGTTTACCCAGTCGACCAGACTAAGGGTGGAGGGTCGGAGCTACGATGAAGATGTAGCCTCGCATTAGTCCCGATATGCGTTCGGTTCGCGTGAGCGTCGACGATATTCCGTGTCCGATGCGCGCTACGAGCTACCGCCTAATACTTGCTAATAATTTCTGGCACCGTCTGATTTTCTAATTACACGGGGATTCGCCAAAGTGTACTCGGTACACTGATCATCCAATGCTGAGTAAATACACTGCGGTTTGCTTTCCTAATCTTCGTATCGATTTACTTATTCCGATTGGTTCGAACAAATGTTCGATTTGTTCGTTTGCTGATCGGTTCTCGAATAGATAACATTTAAGCCGAGACTCTTCTCTCCTTTTTTCTTTTTTTTTTTTCTTTTTCTTTTATACCTGTTATACGTATAGGCACAAATTACTGATTTTCAAAATTTACTCCAGCTCTAATGTTTTCCACGTGTCTGTATCAATGCGCAATAGGTACTTGATTTAATTATTATCCAGCAGCCAATTTCCAATTGCCAGATGTGACGCGACGAAAGCTTAATTCGATGTTAACAGCGTTTATAACAAATTCAAGAGGTTGGTCGAGCATTTTTCAAACGGTTGAAAAAGATCGCGGGGAAATCATTTGGCTGGCGGTAATTTAAACTTGGCTCGTGGTACAGAGATGGAAATAAAAAAGCGAGGAAAGAGGCGGGCAACATCCCTCGTCGCCCTTGTCGTCGACATCTCTGGCACCGCATTTAGCGTTCATTAAATAAGCCGCCCCTTCCGTATCCACCCTCTCCCGTTTGTCTCAGGGCACGTCACTCACACGGTACAAAGTTTAATTGATCAATGATAAAGTTTATCGATCATTTCGAATTCATTTAACTTCGGTATTAGTTTATGGCGCGAGCAAGACGTGGCTTGGACGGGTATATGTGCATAGCTTAGCACTGCAGCGCCTCCCTATATCCATTGTATCGTTCGTTTATGTTTACGCGAACATCAGCCGTATCCCCGAGAATTTTCATCGATCCTCCTGATATCGAGCTTTCTACGAATTTAAACAATTTTTAAGTGCCCAACGAAAGAAGAGCCTTATCGACCGAGTGGACGCGTTACCTACTCCGTTACCCAGGGGTTTTATCCTCCGCATACAGGCCGCCAGTCGTTTTCTCCTGCTAGATAATTTTCTTCCTTTCGTTCCCGCCTACGACAAACATCGCGTATCGTGCGGTTTATACGCAGTGTTCTTTCGCTGTGACACGTTGCCGTCTTAATCGATGAAATATTCTTTCACGAAACGCGTTGAATCGAAGATGTATCGGAAATGCATCGACAGAAATTACACGCGCCAGACATCGAAAGAAATATCGCGTTATAATGTCACCTCTGCTTTCTATACATTTACGATTTATTACTGGTATTCGATATCGCGAGTTAGAAATTCTTTCATTCGGAATTCCTCGCTTGATACCATAATCTCCGTTTCGACGTCGAAGACAAGAAGAGGAGGAGAAAAAAGTGTAGATGCTGGAATCTGTCGCGTCGTGTTCGTCGAAACTCTGGCAAACAGTCGACCGTCCCATTTACTTCTAATCAGCCCGATCCTGTCCGGGAAGCCGTAGAAAAAACGACTGCCCCAAAATCGATTAATTCGCGAAGATAACCATGGCCGGACTGCAGCGGACCAGTCTCTCCTCCCGTGGCTCGATAACATCCCTCATTCAGCGGCTCTTTCAGCCGGGCAAACCGCTCCCTGACGTCCATACCGTGGTCCCCCTTTCTCGCTCGATCCTCCGCGAGCGGCTTGGTCCCTTTCAATGAATGCCAAAAACTTGGTTTCAATGCCGCCGCTGCCTCCTCATATTAGTTATACTTAATTCAAGACTCGCGGAGATCCCGCGCGCCGCCTCAAAGCTCCGACGTCGGCCGCTTTTATTTCAAATCTATCGCGCGCGCAACTTATATTTTCATTAGCCTTTCAGCGCAGAGGCCAGGGCCTCGAAAAGCGTTTCACCTGTGCCTCGGGCGTACCATCCCAGCTTTGTGCCCTCTCTCTCTCTCTCTCTCTCTCTCTCTCTTTATATGTATATGTATATATATATATATATTCGAAAGACTGGCTCCTACGCGCTTGCAGCTGCACGTGCCCCCAGACCGCCTTTTATTTCAGCTGTGCGTTTATGAAAGGAGATCGCTCGCAACCTGAATGGTCCGAACCGAAAGGTTAAGCGCGCTAATTCGGATGATCGGTTTTAAACTGATTCCGTACAGATTCGAGGATAATGGAGTTTCTTCGGTGTATTAGACGGTGTTATCGAATCGCTCGAGGCATCTATCACGCGTCCTATAACATTGTTATAACGTGTACTTTTATCAAATTTGTTATGCGATTTTCATTATAATACGTATTTTCTAATTTTTTTCGCAACTTCATATTTGTATCGTCAGAATAAAAGAAACGAAACCTACGTAAAGATCGTTTTCAATTTGCTTTAGATTTAACGACAACCGCGTTTAAATTTTGATTAAAAACTAGGTCGCTGTAATTTTTGGTATACCATTCGGTGTACCTCTCGTTGACAAATTCTGCGAAAATGTCAACGTTAAACGCTTCTCCGCTATGCAGTTATTATTACGTGCGAAGGAATAAAGAAACCTTAGTATTTTCCACGAAATTCCGTCATCTTGGCAAAATGCATGCAGCGATTTTAGCATACAAAGACCTCGCTCTTTTCTTCCGGTTAAAACCTTCGCTAGAATCGGTCAGCTAGCAGCGTAATTCCAGGTAAACGATATTCAAGTACAGCACGACATTGTGGGGCAAATTAGCGAAGCTAGCTGCCTCTTTTGACGTACCTATTCAGCCTGGTTTTGTCATTCGAACGAGTTTCCACCGGAGACCTATTTGCCCGACGAGACCTCGAAAATACTTTGTCCAACGCATTTAGAATTCGGAGTGCGCGGCAGCCGTAAAATAGACTCGGTTTCCTTCCCTGCTGGCCGGTTGTTCTGCTCGTCCGAAACATTATTTACGATCATCACGGTGAATGGCTACTGGCGATTCATAAACGTCTAATTTATATGGACCGTTTTCATAGCCGTCCTATTCATTCCTGTTTTACCATCCCTTCCAACATCCTTCGCCTCCCGTATTCGCCTTTTCGTTTTCACGGCGCGATTCCTGATCTGTAGGCTGTGCTGCGGTGTCACCACCGCTCGTAATCCACTACTTGGAAATCGGTAACCAGCAAAGTCCTTTTTATTTTGTAGCGTAAGAGTTTCTATTCTTATAAACGCGACAGAAAACATTTGTTTCGCGCTCTACATAACTTTACCTTAGATATCGCTGCTTACGTTTACGTATTATATGCGATCCGTACATTCGTACGCATAAATTTCATACTTTCAAGTCTGCCTACGAGTTTCGTCGGATTAATTAGGCGAAATCGGAACGGTATTCGAATATTACGTATGGAGCGCGTATCTTAATTACGAAAACGCGTTAGTCGGTGTCCGACTAAGACGTTAGTTTATGAGCGATGCACAGCTGTGCTAGCGGGATGCCAGGAGCAGGAGAGAACGACGAAGAAAAGCAACGGTACCGTAGCGGAAGGTGTTCATAATCGTGACGTCGCGAACGTTCATAATGCCATACGAGGAAGAGGGAACTTGAATGGGAACTAATTCTCGAAGCTGTTGCCTTCTGTTATGGTCCAAGCGTTCTTTATGGCGAACGGTATGGCATGGAACTGTTTTCTTGGGAGAAACTGCCGGTTGCGGGTTAGAGGTAAAACTAGTAGAACTCGCGGTTCGATGAATGAAGAAGACTGCCGGTTGGAAAATCGATGGCAAAAAGATACGGCAGATCGCGCAGCTTCCTTTCATGCTTTCTTAGGATCTGGTAGTGGCAGGTGCACTATGCAGGCCTGTTTTTCTCGGCTAACGACGCTGATTTGATGGTGACAATTTAATAGATTGCGACGGTACCGTTGCGCCATGATACTTGTAAGGAGCTATCGCTTTTTGAGTTTCAATGACACTTTTATAAGGTTATAACGTTTGCCTTATCCAGTACGGCGGTATTCTATACACTATACCGGTATCGAAAACAGTTGCGTTACGTACTGCTACAGCCTAGTATCACATTGTCGCGTAATAATAAATGTGACATTCCAAATGACAGATTTGAATAAGTAGGTCTTTGAAAAAGTTCGTCTTCCTCTCTAACTTTAGCAGTTCGTATACCGTTGCCGTAGAAACACACACTATGTGAAAAAAATCGTTGAAAAGAATGTGGCAAATACCTCTTAAATTCAACTCTCTCTCGCTCTCTCTCTCTCTCTCTCTCTCTCTCGAATCCACCAGCTAACGATTACAAATAACGAACGCGTAGAAATTCAAATAAATTTCCAGCAAAGTGCTTCGTCACCGGGTAGTAACAAAGTTTATCGATAACGTACCCCTCGACGTTTAATAATCCAACATAGTTCCGAAGAAACAAGTCCACACATTCCTGCTCGCTCTTTAAACGCCAACGGAAAAGAAATTCTTAGGCAACCGTATCCGCTCGCTTACCCCGCACTCTGCCCAAAAAAAGAGATAATAGTGTCGAAGATGGAAGGTGGTCGGTTAATGTTAACCCACATCCGGTGTTCCAGGTGGGTCAGCTGGTTGAATTATGGCAGCTCGCATCGAGACGTCAAATCACGCCTTTCCTCGGCACGTTTTGGCTTCCAAAAGGGCCACCCCCCAGAGATTGGCACCTACCTGGGCGTGAAGGATCGTCCTGAGATCTCATTCCTGGTCCCCCTTAAGGATTCCCACGAACTGGCGTCACTTTCACGGGCCACGCATTTACCATGTTAATGGGGGACATCCCTAACTCGTTATGGAATTATCATCAGCCAGGCTGTACCGAAAAAGCGATGGCTTCGTCGCCGTCTATCCGCCGGACCGGCTTATCTCGCGCCGCGCCGTGACCAAGTATGAGCACCAATTATAATAAATACCAATTAACAGGGCGAAGACGCCATTACTGTGCCGTGAAAACCTGTTCCAGAGCTGCACCCTGTTGACAAACGGCCGGTTCCCTACACGCGGCACGTCGTTTCTGCTTTGACGCGATCCGACCTTCGTGCTGCCTTCTCGACATCGAATTAGCGTTCTGCTGTATACCTCATACACCAACGATCCTCTCGTACCTACATGTACACACGATCGACTCGTCCCTTCCACCGCCTCATACGCAACTGTCTACCGATTAATACTATTACGATATACCTATGTATACAGACACTACCGACATTTCGTCTTTTCTCTTCAAGTTCTACCAAATTCTTCGCGAATACGTTACAACTAAACGTATATACGAAATATCGAACAAAATCGGGAATTTCTCAGCTCGTTTCACGCTTAAACGATAAACTCGTTTCTTGCTTAAACGTCTCGCTTGTTTAAACGAACCAACCAGCATAACCGCGTTAGAATAACACGTACGTATATCTAAGCAAATAAGAAAGACATCCGGAATCGTTTGAATATTTTATTTAGAGGGCGCTCAAGTCCGGGCCATATTGTCTCGACGAACGAAGAGGAAAAGCGATAATAAGCAAAAGTATCGGGAGAAATCTGAAGAAACCGTGAAAAATGTCAAAGCTAATGGAACCTCGATGGGAATAAGGAGTATATCGTCCGGCGATATTCGTTATTCGATATAGATATCGATATAGATGGGGCGCGCGATGCTTGTGTGGCAATCGAACGGCGATAATTCAGAGGGAAGGGATCGAACGGATGGAAAAATTCTGGCGACCGCTAACGATCCAAGGATCGTTGAATGATCCGCGTACAGGTTTGAACACGCGAGCATCGGTGTGTGCCCGAGAGGGACGGGGCAAGGATGTGGCTGGAGGCAGGACACCCATCACGGTTTACCGCGTGGGATTTCACCGTGGCGTGGAATCAAGCATCGGAGAGCCAGGGAATAGGCTCGCGCAGAGAGGCAGACAGCCAGAGTGACTTCTCGTTGTCGCAGCATCGGGGATCGGCCTTCGAACCAAACGAAACATGCGTCACATAAATTGTCTGCCTGTCTGGCCCGGGTGAAAGCTGGATTTGTTACACTTTGCACTCCAGCAGGACGTCTAGGCCGCTGGCTGATGCTGCCGATGCTCAGGTTAGGAATCCATCCTCGCGATCGTGTTCCCTTTTCTCATCCCGGCCCGATCCCCTCTTCCCTGTCAGCCTCATTATCTATCTGCAGCCCTCCAGACTGTCATCCGTCCTCCCGATATGCGTCTTTCTCCTGCGCGGCTCTCGGTTAGAGCTACGCGACTGTCTTCCACGGGCTTGCCACCTGTCCTTTATACCCGGATCCAGATATTTCTCGACCACGGAATCCGGCCGAGCGGCCTGTTATCGACGATCCGACCGACAATGAACCGAATCGCTTCAACCCTTTCGGGACCACTTACAAAAGAGCAACACGAGCTGCTCGGAGCACCGGGCAAACTGAAAACAGAGTGTCGGAGAACGACACTGCGATCGACGATGCGACGAATAGCGTTCAAGATTGATGACGAGTGGCTTGGTCGGTAACGCAGATCTGCAAAGCTCGTAACATTTTCGAGATCGCAGGACGAGAAATGAACGAACGACTATAATGACGAGCAAACTATAATATCAAACGCGCCCTTTATTTTCTAACGATCTAAATACCTGAGTATTTAGCCTCTAGTTATACCTACCTTAGTAAATAGCCTCTAGTTATTTTCGAGAAGCGTCTAAAAGTGACAGAAATGCGGAAATGCGTAGAAAGACAGGCGAGAAAATCGCGAACAAACTCCAAAACGTTTCTCGATCTTGATAAAAGACAAGCTGTCAAAAGCTTGCTGTACGCTCTATAAGTATAGGCCTAAACAAAGCCTAAAGGCGTACGACACGACGATACACATGCGAAACAGCCCTCAGGAGCGGATAAACAGAGGCTGGCAGAGTTCGATCGATTTCCACGAACGGCGACAGGAGAGTTTGGCCAGTTGGTTCTTTGATTGGCGAAGGCGAGCAAAGGGGGTACGTAAAAGTCGTCGCCGGTGTGAGAGCTGGTTATGGCGTTGCGCGACGCGGGGTGCTGGGGTTGGCACGAGGAACAACATGCCATATCGGAGACACCTGTTAGTGGCAGCAACCGATGCGGCCAGCCCAACCGGCGCAAACCAGACTATAAACGTATCGCGGCCGTATGAATAGGACGGGAAGAGGCATGCCGGGAATTAAAAGCGCGTTGTCATATTATAATCGTATTATGGCGAGTCTCGGACCCGACCCCGCAAAAACGGCCATGCCAGCGACGTCACGCCACGAAGGTCGGCCACTGATGCAGCGTGAACACCTACACTGCCGGCTACCTCGAACCTCTCCGAACTCGTACGCCATATTGATTGCCTGTAGCCAGCTGATGAATCGTTCCTCGCCAATCGAGATTAAGCGGCAAAATTGGATTTTATTTGATAACAATTTCGTCCGACTTACGATCGATAGAAATAAAGCTTCAGAGACGCCAGAGGCGCGTACGCCAAGTATGCACTGAGCAGGATAAAAGTTTCGAATCGTTTTCTTCGTCTCTCATCTCCACCGAATACCTCGTTATTAAGCTTTCTCTATTAACGAACATTAATCCTGTCGACATTAGTATATAGATTGTTTTCATCGTAAAGGTAGAATCAACGATCGCAAGAAAAATATGCTTTAGCCATAATCTAACGAGAAAGAATCGATTTAACGAAACTGACTGTAAACTACCTACATCGGAATTATACCGTTCGCTAGAGGGAGAAACGCTGCCACGAAAATCGCCACATCATGCCCCTGTCGAAACCTCTCACCCCTAGCAATCTCCTTTTACTACGATCTTCCTCTGCATTCCGAACAAACTGTAACCCATCACCGGCAGCAGCAATTCGTTCGGTAAACATTTCCAAATCCGATCAGAGTACAACGGATCGACGAGACACAAGAAAAAGGTTGGAACCAGTCCGCGACACCGCGCCACCACCGACACCACGAACGAGGAAACACTCTGGCAACAACAGTAATATCCTTTGTCGCGAGCGGGATCCTGCGCGTTATTCCACAGAGCGTTTCGATTTAACGCACAAATGGCTCTCTGTACGGCCACGGTTTGCCTGCAGCGAGAGAGCTGGTTGGACCCGGTATCCCGGTTCTTTGATATCCATCGATGAAACGATTTATCTCTGTCCGCGTGCACTTTCAATCCGACCGGGACACCTCTGCATCGGGACACCCAGGACGCGGTACGAAGGCGGTTCTTCCAGCATCCGATGCTTCTGCATCCAGTATGGTAAAGTAAAATCGTTTTGCCAATTGCCCCGAGCATACGTCGATCGAGCTCGATTATCTCTTTTCATCGACACGACTTTTGCCAACGGCGAGAACCTCCGGCTTTTTCCGCTAAAATCCTTTCGATTCGCGTAACCGTATCGTAACATAGCGAAACTTACGAATATCGTAACTACGCGCACCTATACTACGTGATTCAGCGTATAAATTGAAATTTCCCTCGGAAAGCTGTCGCTCAGAAAACAGAATCGCCGATAGAGGACGAATGTAGCGGGGACACGGGTCCTTTGTCGGTCCCGCGCAGTTATGTCTTGGCAGGACCATAACGATATGACGGGCGCATATTTTATGCGCGAAGGATCGCCGGTTGCGGGCAAGGATTCCTAGTAGTCGTGCGATGTAAATCAGCGCAGGGTCCCAGTGATGACATCCGGTGACGCAAGGACTGAAGCGAAGGGGCCTGGGCTCGGCTGTTGGCCATCGCGGTCGCATTATTATATACGAGGGGGCGGAGGGGGACGCCGCATACCGTCCTAATATGCCGGCCTACCGTGTGCCGTGTTCCGTGTGCCGTGTGCCGTGTGCCGTGTGCCGTGTGCCGTGTGCGCCTTTGTCAGTCGTCCCTGTGAGCCTTTGTCGTTCGGGAAAGCCGACGGACTGTATATTACGTCGCGATGTAACGCGGCAGGAATGTGTACTTGTCTTCGCTGCCGCGTTCGGTATCGCGGCCGCTGCATCCCGTTTCCAACCGTCAGCCGGACCAAACTATCTTTTTACTCTTAGCGCGTTCAAATTCGTGATTTAAAAAATTGAAATCTTTTCCATACTTTGTCCTTGAACTTGGCTTTAACCAATTAAGGAGCGAGCATCACGCGACAGCAACGTTCGTTCTTAACCATCGCCGTTATCGCGGTTACAGTTAAAGGGTGTACGAACAATTTCTTTAGCCCACACCATCGATCGTACGTTGGTACGTTCTTTCTTAAAATTCCTGTTTGAAAACAATTTTCCTTGAGGCTTGTCAATACCTCGGCTCGTTGCCACGTTTAACCATTATTGGCCGTTATTCAGGAACTTTATGGACGGACAGTCCTTTTTGCTGTCCAAATAACGATATAAAAATTCCAAATAAAGATACCGTGCAAAATACTATAAAACATTTAGCCCGCGTGGCGCAAAATAATCTTCTCCGTTCTTTGAAATGTTCTCCTTCCTGCTCTTCTTTCCTATTCGTTTTCGCTTACTATACGCTTTTAAGCGTGTCGCGTTTTTCAGCTGTGTTAATTTCGTTTAAACAAGAGCACAAAAAATTTGCTGATGAAAAACGATAGCACAGAGTACCTGCGGAACCTTTATTTTTTTAATGAATTTATTTAGTTTTTCCAATTGTTTTTACAAAAACTCGGCGACACTTTACACGCGCGTTTTACATTTTATATCACCCTTTGCACGTTGAACTGAAACAAGATAAAGATTTGTTTAATTAAAACTAAGCAAAAACGAGCCAAAGTTAAAAACAGCGATAAAAATATGTGGCAAACGTAAATATAATCGATTTTGATTGGTAAAAGTTTCGAGTGAAACGCGAGGAAAAATAAAAATCGATGCGAACGATGAAGCACCAGGTTGACTGAGAAACTGTATTTTAATCGAAGTAAAGTAGCAGGGAAAATAGAATAATCGCGGAAATAGAAAATCGTTTGAATTAATTATCGCCAAATTTGGGGAATGAAAGGTGAAGAATTTTCAAAAATAACTTTACCAAATTAGAAAGAATTAGCGAGAATGAAATAATAATACGTACTTTTACCGGACGAATAATATCATTTTATCGTTTAATGTTACTAATAATATCTTTTGTACAGAGAAAGAAAGAAAAAGAACTCGTGATGCTACTACCTGTACACACGAACCACAGATACCTGATTATGAAACCTTAATATCAAATCACGCATTCCGCGTCCTTCTCGAACGTACAAGTAAAAGCGCGGGAATCTTGTCGCGAGAAACACCGAAGAATATCGAAAGTAAGCGGTTACCTGAAAATAACGGAAAAAGAAAAATACGAAAGAAGACGAAGCAGAGACGAAAGGAAAATAAAGGCATCGAGATATTGAATTCTAGAAAATTCTTTGGGTCTCGGTCAACGTTCCGACGAACGGAACTTGGCCCATTAATAGTCTTTTAATTGACACGAATTAATTTACGATGCGCTAACCAGCCGACCTACGCGCTACGGTTCTGAAATGCCGGCGTAGCTTTCATCGGCCGCCGCGCCGGCAAACGATTGATTTATCGCTTGTAAAAAGGATTCTTATCGCGTTAATAGCATTAAGCCGTAATGCGAGGAAAAATGTGTATGAGACTAATTATTCCGTCGATGCAGGAATTGTTTCTCCATGCCCTTTCACGCCACGATCAAATCAGCAACGTCCTCCCGTGTTTTATACTTTTCGCTTGGTGAATATTTTAGAATTTTAGAACGAGTCGAATCTTTACACCCACCAGTGACCAATTATCGGCAGTATTCTTTCTCTATAGCTACTTTAAGCGCGACGATCTTGTTAACGCCGATTAACTTTCTATTTTGTCTTATAATTCATAATTTAATCGTATATCTAATTCATCCGAAGCTCTCAAGTATATATAAACCATATCATCCATTGTATATAATCTATAAGCGTTGCTGCGTACCGAGAAATTCATTTCCACTACCCTATCAATCCTTTTCTATCAGATTCGTGCCTTTTAAAATGTACCATTTTAATGTGATCGTAAAATGATTCCTCAAGATGCACAAGATCATCAAACACGAGAATGTACTGGCAAGTGTTTATTTACCAACGAGATTAAAATCCCTAGCGGGGCAAAAGCGACTAGAACGAGGGAAGAACACGAGTCGATCGACGACTTTCGTTCGTCCATTTGAACGTGACGTGACGAGAGGAGAGGAGAGGAGAGGAGAGGAGAGGAGAGGCGGAGAGAAGAATCAAAGAGAGAGAGAGAGAGAGAGAGAGAGAGCTTGGGAACAAATTGGCTGCGTGGTTCGACCGTGGCGCAGATTGTACGATTTTATTTGGAACGTGAGTCGAAACGTTTCGGAATCGTACGCGGCACAAGCGACAGTGGACGAGGAACGAAGAAGAGTAGTCAGTTCGTCTTGCGGCCGTCGACTCGAGCTGGCACGAGTGGCTCGTTTTGCAATAGAATTGTCGCCGCATCGTCGGGGCTTTAACGAGTTAAAAAGGCGAATCTCGTTACGACTCGTATAAATGACGCTGACAAAAATGGCGGAGCCGCAATAAATTTATAGACCGCGGCCGCTTCGTCTACCTCATACGGCCGCTGGTCGTTAACGACCGCCTCCTTATGGGGGAGCCCGTTCTCATTACGGATGCAAACCGACTGCCGGTAATTTTCAATTGTTTCCTTGCTCAGGCCTCGCAAAAACCGTCTCACCTTCGGGACGAGAAAAGCGAAACGCGATCGAAAACCATCGCTAAAACACGCGGCCGATACGCTGTTGCTTGTTCCGACTAAATTCGTCTCGCTGGAAAATCACGATCGTGCGATTTCTTTTCGATACAGCTTTAGGTTTCTAGTGAAAAAGCAGAACAATATTATACACCGACTATTGTACAGGATAGCCTAGATCATAGATGGGCAAGACAGAATGTTGCAGGAGAAACTTAAACGAAGCGTATACCGAAATTTATTTTATGCACCTTTTCCTAGCTATACGACTGAAAAGTGTGACCTCACCAATTTGTCAACTTCTATTCTGTGCCTGATCGATCCGTTTCTTCATCCTTTGATTCGGTTGAAAATGCACGTTGAAATACTTACGCGGCTTAAACATTTACCATTATAAAGCACGTGCGGTGACGAAGCCATTATATTATATTATTATTATTAACGTGTAGCAGTCGCGTATGTATCGCGTGTAATATAAACTTGACGTTATTTCCATTACTTTTAATCTTAGAAACGTATACGCGTGTTTAAGAATTGTTTTATTTAAACGAAAGACCATGGTATTCGGTGGTATGGACGTTTCTTTTTTCTTAGGTAAAACCTGCGGTAAAATTACAGTTGCTCGTTCTGCAGCTGTGCGTTAACTGCTTGTTCAGTGATCAACTCATGATGCATAATAAACACCTATGCAATACCATCGAACGCACTGCATAATTTGACGTGAAGGAAGAACCAACTTGCAAGTAAATATCGAAGACTCGTCTTGCATACGAAGCAACGTTTTTCTACGTTTCATTATATTTCCATGCGTGTATATACCTATTTCAAGTATCTTTTTATCCATCTATGAGTTAATTTCTCTGGTCTTATACTTCCTTATCTAAAACTAGGATCGCTTCAGGCTTATAACCTTTACATTCATTTAAATATCGGTATATCCAAGAGTGTTTTAATCGTACAAAGCAGCGAACCTATCTGTCGGGGAGAGTTCATTTTCTACTCTTACCCACCTACTAGAATCCTTATCCAATGCGTGGAGAGTTTTCCAAATGAAGAAGAAAAAACTACAGAGGAAACTTTTACAAACGTTTATTTTCTTCATACGTTCCAAAAGAAAAGAAAAAAAAAAGAAAAAAAGAAAAATGGTAGTTTCTAAGGAAAACGAAATCCTACGAAACGAAGACAAAACTAATCGTACGCACGCATCATAGTGAACGCGTCATACGTCTGTGGACTCTGGTCGTACCTTCGCATTCGCTTGGCTCGGGAGAGGCTGGATAGACGTACCGGAAGAAGGACGAGAAGAAGCAGATGGAGCAAGCAGCTAGAATAACTGCAATTGGAAACAAAAGGCGGAAACGATTGGAAGTATGTAACGCCTGGGCCGCGGAACATGGTCGATTTTTTCAGAGTCGAAGGTGAGAGAGGCGTCGCGACGCGACGGCGGTTGAAAACCGGGGCCGGGGGCTGGTTGTCGTGTCGACGCGTGCGAGAGGCTGCCGCGGCTAGCAAGCGTAGTGAAAGTGCGATAGAAAAACAGAGAGGAAAAGAGAAAAGGCGGGAGAAAGGGAAGGGAGTCAGAGTTGATAGGGAAAGGGTGGAGGGGGCGGCGCGGCACGGCACGGCAGGGGACGGTTTTTTCCAATCAAGCAACCTGCTGAATTTGTTTTTTCCCCGAAACGTCGCTGCCGTTTCAAAGTTATTGATTGCCATCCGGGAGGGCACGGGCTTCGCGGGGGTGGGCTTTCGAGGGGGAATGCGAGCCAGGACGTTTCGGTATATGGGGGAAGGAGGGGAGGGGAGGGCGGATAGGTACGAGCGGTGCTGTCGCTCGTTTCGTTCCGTTTCGTTTCGCCTCGTCCCCGTTTCGGTACGTTACGTTACGTTTGCTCGGCCGTGCATCTCCTCGCGCAATATAGGGGCGGAATAATAATTACGGCAGGCGAGCGGCAGGCGAGCGGCACGCCGCGCCGCCGGGGGCAGAGAGAAGGGCTGGCTCGCAATCCGGTTTCAATGATTACGATTGACTGGAATCGCGGAGAGGGTGAATCGCTGCTGTCGTTTTTTCCCGCCCGTCCGATGACGAGGTCCCGTCCCTGTTCCCGATGATTTTGAAGGTCGATGTCGAAGGTATCCGACAACTCTGCCATACAAATCCGATGCTACGAACTTTGCTTATTTGAAGGAAATTTTAGCCGATCCTCGATCGATGAGACCCCCGTCGATCGAATCCACCCACCTGAACGCATCCCGAACCGTTATATTTATGTATGGATAAGTGGGCAATTGCGCTGAATCCAGTATTCTCCGAACAGTATTTGTATCAACTGAAAATGACGTGATCAAAATGACGCGTTTTTCACGTCAAGATTTTCATGTAAGGTTATACTCTTTTAATCATCGATAATAGTAACGCTATGACTACTTCGTACAAAGGAGCTCGAAGCGTAGTTGACGTTTAACACGTACTTGGTTCTTCTATGTACGAAGCTTCGAAACCGACGTGAACGAAAGCGACGTAATGCGAAGCGAGGGAAACGAAGGAATTCTTCCTGACGTTGCTGACAACGCGTTTCAAAACTGCGACAGCTGGATATATACGCACGTATATATGTATAATCATACAACGTAAAAGAATTTTTACGTGACGTGCTCTGCGTCAGGTAATCTGTCCAGTAAACGGGACATTCGCCTCTTGTGAGATGAATTTTTCAAAAAAAAAAAAAAAAAAAAAAAAAATACTGAGAATGCTTACTCTCTTCCAATAATTGAACACGCGAGATATATTTTTCTGTCAAACTAACCTTGCCTGGAGATTGGAGAAGATCTTCGGAATCGTCAACTTTGCCATTTCCCGGTAACTCACGTTTGAAATTTCCAACTTTACGACCTTCATAGACGATGTATCGATCCGTGGCGTGGCAGGGAAGGAAACGGTTATTATAATCGGTACGGTTATTGTTCACCAAGCATATGATTCGAGTTGCGATCCACGAAGACGCGGTACAGGCAATCTCGTTAATGGCCACCATATTTTCCGCTCGTCGGATCTTCCGCCCACCCAACCTGGGAATACGCATATATATATATATATATATATATATCCGCGTAACTCGTTTGATTTTATTAAATCTAATAAATTGTCGAGCCTAGGAATTCCGAAACATTTCACTTTGCCGATCAATAACGCTATCGCGGCTGGTTCGATTTACGAGAGACGAGAAAACGAGAAACGCGGTGCAACTTGGCCTTCGAGTCACGAGAACGGATATACTAGACGCTGCTTGAGATCGTTCGTTACTTTTTCAATGAAAACGGGCACACGTTTATTCGTTGATTGAAACTTGGCCTCTTGATACACGTTACGAAGAAGAAGAAACGTGAAATATTTTATAAAAATACGTATAGAGGAGAGATTCACCGATTGTTCGAGTATAATGAGAAATAATGCAACCTAACGATAACAATCTCTTTCTCCAGATTTCAACAATACGTTCCCCATTTGTTTTGATAAACGCGCTATTATACATCGATCATCGTTGTCACTTTCGTCAGTGGACATTTTTTTCTTTCTTCCTTCGAAAGATATACTTTGCGAATCCATATCCGAATCGATCTGTCGTCAAACACTAAGCAGCGGTCTAGCAAAAATCCACGTTCACTTTACAAAATAAGTCCGTTCGACGTGGAAGAGGCGAGTTCGAGCGATTCAAATTTTACGCGCCCGTAAATGTCCCGCCCCGTAAATCTCCAAAGAATCTTTTACTTCGGGTTGTAGGTACGCGATGAGCAGGGGCGGGCGAGCGGGGAGGGGGAGGGGGAGGGGAGGGGAGGGGAGGGGGGTTAGGTAGCGCGCGATCGAAACACCTTGCGTATTCCTCCGTTTTCGCGTCGTGCCGCACCGGGACTAGTTTCAAGATTGTATTCGCTAGCATCTTATTACCCTGCTCATCTTCGATGCGCGCACGCGGATCGTTGCAGCCACTATCGGATCAATGGAATTGCGATACCCTTTGCGAAGATTACGGCGAACCTAGGCGCAAACCTAATTGTCGATAGGATCACGGATCAATGTCGGGATCTCTGGTGAAATTGTAGCCGAATCGGAGACGGCTTTCGATGGTGGCGCGGAGAGGAAATTGGAAAGAATCCAGGAATTTCGATCCGTGGAAACACCGATTTCATAGCTCAATGGCTTAATAACGAACAATGGAGGAACCGCGCTTTACTTTATTTTACGATCAACTTGTGTATTAGAAAATTGGAAAATCCGATGAATGTAAATATTTTGAAATTTTAATAAAATAGAAATCCTACTGTTCGATAGCACGTTACGTTTGATTTTCTTTCTTGTTTCGTACCGTTGGCGAGGGACGATTAATCGAGAGTCTATTCAAGACTGATGTCTAGAAAGGTTGCAGATAGGGAGGTTGCAAATACGTCAAGTTGGAAAATTATTCCATTGAAATATTGACAATCGTTCGAAAGATTGTAACATATATACGTCCTTCGCCATTTTAAATTCTCACGTTTATTACTAAACTGCGAAAAAAATCCCACCACGTCGTTCCGCGTTTCTCGAGGCTATCGTACGAACGTTACTCCAAATACATAATCGGAGGCGGCGATTGCGGCGGATATGAAAAGGCGAGTATTCGAGAATCACGTGGTGCGTGCACCTTCCATTCACAGTTTCTCGAAATCAACATTGTCGACGGCCGTTTAATTGCACTCGGTTTGCAACTCTGACGTAAATAAAATTCACCTTGGCCGTGGACGCATCGGCGCGTCGCGCCGCCCCGCGTCCGTGTAAATATTAATTTCACGAGGCTGGCTCGTTATAAATAACGATAAATCGGGCCCGCTTGTACAAGTTGTCGTAATAAACGTCGCGGGCCGGGCGCACAATGTGTAAAGTGCCGGGTGTAAAGTTAAGCCCTGGGCCAGTGTCCATCGGCGAGGCACGTTGCAAGTCTCGGGAGGTTATAACGCCGCCATAACCGTATACATTCCGCGACAATAATCGTTTTATGGTGGTCGGCAATATCGGCGGGTTCTACTACCACGGGAATTGATATCCTCCACCTACAACGGCCGGTTAACTTATGGCGAGTGTTGCGCGCCAGCCAAGATCCTGGCCGAGTTCGAAAAACTACACGGCTACAGGGAAATCGCGCCATCACCGCGATTAGTAATCCTTGGTAATTAGTAAATAGTGGAATTAATAGCAGTATCGATTAAAACATTTTTCTTATTCTATTATTTCTTATTCTTCTCCGTACTTTGTTTTTGCCTTCAAAGATTTCTTTAGAACTTTAGAACCCATGGACATTCAGGTTTTCTGTTTTACGATCCAATTCACATTCTATGTGCGACGTGTTCTAGGAGGTTGTTGTTGTTGTTGTTGTTGTTGCAACGAATTTGACCATGTATCTATTACTTCTTCTTCTTCTTCTTCTTCTTCTTTGCTTCGAAACATCGTAGCGTTTATCATACAGGGAAATTTGTTCTTTCTTTGCTTCAAACATCATAGAATCGGTGTGAACGTGATGACATATTCTACTCAGATTGATATACGAAAGTTAGGTATGTAACTTTTGGGATGTAAATTGCGAATTTTGGTTGGTGAAAAAAAGTCGGTGTCTCTTTTTCGTTAGTTAACGTCGCCTAATGCATCGGCCGCGTAAACATCGCACTTCTAGACACGACAGAGCCATCTATTAATAGGTAGTCCCATAACGGCCATTACAATATCGCTCTGTTCAGTTTTCCGGCGTCGTAGGATAAAAATAAGAGGAAGGGTAATCGTGTTGTTAAATGCCATGGTTAAAGGCCATAGCGACCATCATTGGAACAGAACAAATTACACGTGTCCTCCAAATCAAGCGATATTACGTACGAGACAGACAAGTTAAGATTACATTTGAGAAAATCGAAATACTAACAATTTTACGTACATTAGATTCGAAAGCTAAATATCAGAATTTGATCTCGAGCGTTTCTCGCTTCGAAATAGATATGTTTAAGAGTTCTTTAATAATCTTTAGACCGCCACTACTTGCATGGACAAGACTTTCAAAGGTCTATCGCGATGAAAACGTGCGATATAAATCTCCTTTAATACCCGAGAGTATCACACTTTGCTTTCTACAAGAAAGTAACCAGCATCGTCGTTCCTTTTGCTTCCTCCACTACACAATATAACTTTTAACCAGGATGGCGTATTTTATTGATCCATAGCCGCAAGCATTCGCCAACCACCCTGTTATTAAGTTTTTCCAGGTATAAGGTTACATCTAACGGTTATTACGGCGTGTCGCGTTGTCGCGTTACACCGTCTAATTATCCGTTCTCATCTACGGAATCCTTAGCCGTTATGTAAGCTCGTCAACCTTTTATCTCTCCTTTGAGATAAATCATCGTACAATTTACGTATAGCGTAGCATTCTTTGGAAAAAGATAGAAGAGTCGTGATCAGATTAAGACGTTCGTCGATGATGTAACGACGAGAGATAACGTCGTCGAGATAACGTGGATATTATTGAATAACGACGGTCTCGATCCTTCATCCTTTTTATCTTTTATCATACGCATTGAGAAAAAAAAGAAAAAAAAAAAAATATACGAATTCTCGTAGTAAGCACCCAGTGATAAATTGAACGATTGTTCTAATACGTTCGCATTGAATCGTTTCAGATTATTACATGCCAGAGAAAGATTAAATACCGGTAGGTTTCAACTTTTCACTGACGTTCTACGTTCCTAACTGAACGCGATCGATCGACGCGTTACACATAGACATTTCGATCCGTCGATTTATCGGCGCGGATACAAATTTAACGGGAAACAAATATTTCCATATGGGCACACGACTAACGTAGCTAACGTAAGTTCCTAGAGTCAAACGATTGGGTTACTTTCGTAACCACACCGACACAATTTTATACAATTAAGTAACTTATACAATTGAGTAATTAAGTAAGTAAGTAAAAATGGAGTTTGGCTGAATGGAAATTGGCTCGTCGTGAAAGGAGATACAAGTTCAAGAACAATGAAATTATCATCCCCCTATGATCCGTTGGTTGCGTGGCATCGCGATAAATCTTTTCGGAAATCGCTGTTTCCGTGCGGAGGCAGGAAGCTTCCTGTCGTCGCGCTGTCAAAACACAAGGGCTACTAGATCACGTGCAACCCCCGGCGTTCGCGCCCTTTTCTATACTCTAATAACTCCACCCCATTCAACTTTTATATATACAAGCGCACGCGACTCGCAAATAACACCGCTATTATCGAACTATATTTGACGTTAGTGCTCCTTCGAGTTATAATCGAGCGGGTGGCTTGTCACTTTGCTTCTATATCTTCTCTATATGATAGATTGAGAAACGACTTGAATGAACGACCTGATAAAAGAATACAACAACTTGGCGGAAGCCATCCAAGTTACAAATAAATTATTCGCTTGTAGGTCTGCGTATCTGTCTAACGTTATTGAAATTATCATGGTCTAGGTTTGCGACAGCGACCAAAAACGATCGAAATTATCGATGAACGAATGATAGGAACGTCAACTGGCGAAAGACAGTAACGCGATTCGAATTCTAAAAAGTCAAAATCATTCGTCTAAAAGATATAATCTTCTTATTTTGCCATGTTTACAGCAAAGTGGTAAGTCCAGGTAGAAATGTGTAAAAGTTGCTAGGAAATGTTGGCAAAGTGCGCATATCGTACGTTGGGAAAGGATTACTTTTTTAAAAACGAGTATACCGACATCTATATCGAATACAACCATAAAATTTCAATCTTTCGATGTAATGAAAACTTTCCGTAACACTGAAACATTAATGTGGAAAGCTTACCGCGTACGATGTTGAGCGTTCGATTCTAAAAGCGGCGCACATTTATCCAGCGTAGGTGGAGAAGGGCGAGAGCGAGCAGGAAGCTCTTGATCCGTGTAAAGCTTTTCCGAAAATTTGTGAAAGTCAGCCCCGAGTTCCGTCGTTTCAGCTGGTCCGGCTGCGACGCGTGCACGTCATAGATCAATAAGTCTCGTTCTCATTGTCGACTCGTCGTGGGCCGGCTTTACGGGTCTGCTCTCTCAGGAAACGTTAACGACATCCGTGAAAGACGTATCGATCGTTACCTACGCTGCGAAGATATCGTAAATCACGAAAACCGACGGGAACGTACGTTTCCACGTGCAGAGAAACGAGTAACGTGGTACAGAGAGATGTGTGTATTTACTCCGTACGAAAGCGAGATAAAGTCGTCGAGTAAATGCCACTCAAAATATAGTCGCATTTATAGTCGCGTTTTATTCGTTTATCGCCGAATCACGTATCTTTCTGTCAAATATCACAAACAGCCTTTCTATGAAATGGACACTAGCCAATTTACTCGCGACAATTATTAGCTCGTAGACTCTAGATCGAAGGAGAATTGAATAGATAGACAGCTAAAAGATGAAAAGAAATCACATTGCCGCGCCTCGTGAAAAATGCTGAAAATGTGCTGAGAATCGGCGGTACGTATAACGGATCAAATTTAAAACAGAAACATGCCCGAAGCTACATGCCCAGAATTCGACAAGCAGAGAGTGAGCGAGTTTGCAATTTCCATCTCTTGGAAATTGACAGGCTCGGAAGGGGGCCGGGGTTAGGGGGTACGCGGCGCGGAACAAAAAATTGGATCCGAAAAAACCTTGCACTCGTTAACTACGATAAAACGATCCGATGGTGACATCTGTGTCAATAAGGCGAATTCTCCCGGGGCTCGAAGCGCAAGGGAGGGTCCATGAACGCGATTATCCTCATTCAATCATCGATTTTATTTGGTTAATAAAACGATTATCCCGGTTCTCGCACTCGACGAGAGTATCGTCACCCTCCCCCGGCCGCGTCCCATCTCCCTGCACTATCCTGGACACTTTCTCTATCTCTCTCTCTCTCCCTCTCTCTCTCTCTCTCTCTCTCCCTCCCCCCCTCCTCCCTCCACCAGCCAGGTTGAAACTGTTGTACAGTGCACCCTTCGGGGGCGTTCGACCAAAAATGTAATTTACATCCCTTTATGTCGCGAGATTGAAATATTTGCGAATTAATCCGCGCGACAGGATTATCGTCGGCCATTATACGCAACCGCCGTCGTTCTCTTTCACCGCCCTCGCAGCTCCGACCCGTCTCTAACGATTCTCCCTTTATTCGATTCAAAAATATCGCCGTCACCCCATTTTACGGAAGATTGGATTCAATTATCACTGTCGGCGCGGTACCTTCTACCGCGACCTATCGCGGCTCCTCGACCTTCCGAGGATTCATGGAGGATTCGCGAGGATGATCAACCGTTCAAACCGTTTTCGTGTATTTCGTTTTTCATTAATCCCTTAACGAACACACTTTTCTGGAGAAAGTAACTAACAACGTGAAAATAAACGAGATTTCGCCAGCTAGTCTGGTCGAGACTCGTACAAACCATTGATAAAATAAAATACTATAAAAAAAGAGTAAAAGAATTATTAGTTATAATCGATCCAATTGTCTGGAATTCAGTGTTTCGATAAAAATTTGAAAGAATCTTGATAATTAGAGTAGAAAGATATCGCCACCGACTGGCAATTTTCCCGAAGCAACAATTCTTCCAAAATTTTCAGTACAGATATTTGCGAATGAAACTTTCTGCGAGTAATAATAATCGGCTCGAAAGCCCGGTAAGGAAATCGGCGAATACATACTAAATGACGAATACCGAGAGCAGAGTTGGTCAGTTCCAGTCGCGCGATGTTAATTTTAATCCAGCAATTAGGCGGAACTCCATTCGACGAGACAATCGTGAATCGAACGGTCGTGAATGTCGACGATGACTGCGCAGCCCCGGCTAAGGGGTTGCTCCAGGAAACATTACGTCAAATCCTGGCTCGTTAAAGCGGTATACAATAATCTGCCCGCCGCCAATCCCGCTGCGCCGGCGCGCCGGCGCTCAATTAATTCTCCGACAAAATTTGTCGCTTGTATTAAATCTAGGTGGATTAAAGGCAATCTCGCTTCCGTCTTGCTACCCCCCCCCCCTCTCGATTCTCTCTTACGCTTTGACTCATCGTTCGATCCATCCCTGTCGACTAGTTGGTCCCATGTCTCGTGACTAAACGTACGACTCGTTATTACTAATATCGTTAAATTACATCCGCCATACCAATTGCGTCCGTTAGTAGATTATAAAGCGAGCGAAGGAAGCAAGGAAGTTTCGCGGAATTATTAGAGAAAATTAGCTTACGACAATCTTGATATTTTAATTGGCCAACGAGAGGAGCAACAAGCAAGACGGTAACGTATCGGCTATCCGAAATAAATTCCTTTCAAAGAGATTCGTATTTACCACTCGAGTGAATACATATATGGAAGATTAAAAGCTCCTTTGAAAGATCTCGATGTAAGGTAAAGGTAAACGACGGAAGGCTCGAGTGTCACGGAATGTGAGTGGCGAGCGCTTCGGACAGCGCTCGAGTGGCTCGTGTCGAAGTGTCGTGAAAAAGCCAAGTGACATGGCCGCGTGCGACAGAGGGTGAGCCAAGCCAACGATACGGGTGAGTGTAAATAAGGTAACCCCGGGTCTGGAGTTCATCACCGAGCGCCGAACACGTCAGGGTTGCGACCCTGGGTTAGCAGGGCTTGGCTGCCAGCAACCAACGTCCGAGAAGGGTAAGCATTCGTCAATGGAGAGGGATAGAGGGCTCAGGCGAGGCAAGAGGGTGTAGAACGTGTTCGACTTTTCAGTATCACAGCAATGTTTTTCTATATAAATAATAAGCGTTCTTTCCCTCGGGATACGTGTTATCTCACGCGTCGCTATACATCTGCGCTTCCGATGTTTTCTGGGAATTATGCACGAATGCACGACGCATAGGTCGTCATTCACAAGGATCGGACAAGTTGAGATCGACATGGCCATGGAGATCAAACGAAGATGATCGCAACATCGAACATGCAGAGGATAATTCAATAACATTTGTGAATTGGATCATTTGGTTGTTGGATCGAGCACTTGGGTGCTTACGATCGATTACTTGGGAAGATTAAGTTCTGAAATGCGTGAGAAATTGGATTCTCGTCCCGTAAGATATTAATAGACTTATGAATACATTTGCCGGCGCACGATAATGCAATTAGCTAACTTCCTCCAGTCTATTTAATTCAATTAAGATGTAATCTGATATAGAATATCGCGATCGAAGCGCAATCGACTCGAACGTAGAAAAGCAAGTAGAGAGTGGCTTTTATCGATCGAATAGCGAACGAATGGTCATTTCCAGTGGAACTGGGGATTAAGGGCAAGGTCATGCGAGATCAAGACAAAAGATCTTCTTTCTTTCGCTAACGAAGGAAACGAAAGATTATCTCTGAAGGATTCTATCGAAATTAAATGGAAAAAAAACACTAGAAAATGATTTACGATTTATCGTAATACGAATTACGACATATGGGAATGTAAGCGTAAAAAAAAAAAAAAAAAAAAAAGAAAGTAGTATTATCGAGATATAATTGCGAGATACAACAGGGCAACGATCGGAAGTCTATAAAGGAATTATAAAACGTCAAAGAAACAAATATACGTAAACGT
Organism: Bombus pyrosoma; assembly: GCF_014825855.1. Taxonomy (NCBI): domain Eukaryota; kingdom Metazoa; phylum Arthropoda; class Insecta; order Hymenoptera; family Apidae; genus Bombus; species Bombus pyrosoma. Next base: position 12,112,272 of record NC_057778.1, on the reverse strand, counting down.
GCGAATGGATTTGCGGAACAGACTGAAAACGAGTAGGAATCGCGTAGCCAATGCAATTTAGACTATTCAACCATGCTGCTTGTCAAGTTACCGCGATGCAAAATGCGCTCGCCACCGCAATGCAACGAATCACGGACCGCGTGTCGTGTCACCGATACGTTGTTACAAAACAAGAGGGAACAAAGTGACAGTTGCGTGCATAACAAGGCCGTTGCGGTACTTTGTAACTAGCAAAACCAGTAAAATGCGAAATTTCGTTTGACGAACTCTCGTCCTACCCACCGTACGCCTATAACGATCCTCCTTCGCATTTCTTTTCTTGCATTACGCGCGGCAAAACAATTACAAATACTGCTCTCGTTTATCTACCTGTTTAAGACAATCATACGCTTTCGCACATTTTCTGATCTCTTCGCTATAAATTCGTAAGACACGCGCGTATTACGTTTACGGGGATGCGATGGCAATTTTCTGCTCGCTTTCTACGCAATCCGCGGCACATACATATACATAGGTGCGTGTACGTGTACGCTCAGGCAACGCACACAATCCGAAAGATGTAAGAACGGGTTAGGATTGCATCGCGAGAACACGTGAAAAGGGCGCGTCGCGAACGCAAGTATTAAACTAAAACACGAATGATAGAAAGTACGAGGCGGCCGTACGAGACGGGGAAAAAAACGAGATGATGTCATCCTCTGCCGACCATATGTGACTTTCCAAAAATAAGTAATGCTAATAGTAATTGATGGCCGCGTTAGTTGCGCCGTTTCCTAATTCGTGTCGTCCGTGAAATATACCGAATGTCCGATGGAAACGGCGCCACTCGAACAGCTGTTGCCGTTGAGGGTGAACATTGAGTTACAATAGACATCTGGCTGCGTTTAAAGACGAACCGGAAGGACACGCGATCACCGTAAACTTAAGGCAAGATATTAGAAGTTATACCGCGTCAACCGCAATCTTCTTTCACTCGTGTATCGGATGATAATTGGTCTCGGAAATTAATTAAATAGTCTGGCGCTCCGCTCGTATCTGTACATTTTTGTATTATTCGTGCTCCGCTTGTATCTGTACATTTTTGTATTATGTACTTGTACCGGTATGAATAGATAAATAAACGAACGAATAAGTAAACGAATAAAAACTGATACAATTGGAGAATACGCGGAGAAGCTTCTAGTGTTCGATTCGCAATATCATACGATACGGTAGCGGTAAATGCGGCATAAAATTGGCGCTGTTCGGAAAAAAAGAAAATTTTCGCGAAGCAACGTTATTCGCGATAATATTCACGAGAACATCGACAACGCCGGTTACCACGAAACAAATCCCAAAAACACCGGTTACAACTTTTCCCATTCGAGCAACAAACAGCGGCATTTGCATTATAACAATGCAGTCGGTGTCTATCGGGCGCACTATAATCATTACGCGGATCATTAAAATATCTCTGGTACGCGTTCACCAACCAGCCATCCCCTCGATTCGTATGCCACATTGTAATCAATAGGATTGCTTTTCGTGTCGAGTTTAAATGCCGTACGCGTCTACAAACCCGACAAAATGTGAAGGGAGAAAAGAGTAACGGTTAAACATAAGCAAACAACTACGATCGTTTAGGTTCGCAAGGAAGTACACGCGCCATCATTTATTCTGAAACGATTATAGCGATATTTCCAACGCAAATATATATTTGAATTTATTTTTCGTTTGAACCGAGCGACAACCAAAGGTGCAGGTACTTATTATCTGTGCTAATCACGTACTTTAAGATGCCTGCGTATTTTCAAGAATCCGCAATTAAAATGTCATCGCGTACAGTACAACGTTATATCGGACGTTATTTCTGAGTAAGGGAAATGACGCGCAAGAAAAGTGCGTCTTGAAACGAGCACTTTTTAAATATCTCAGCGTGCGCATCTAACATTACAGGCATTATTGACAACCCTTGCCAGTAGTTACTGGCTATATCGGTTAACGCGATACTACACGCGTATGTAAATGTGATCGATACCTGAAATTCTGACGCGCAATGTACACGTGACGTGCTACAGTGCGCGTTAAGCTAAGTACGATATTAACGTTTCTAAACGTTATCTCAGCCGAAGCTCGAAGCGTAAGGGTTGTACAGATTGAATGCTTCTTACAAACATATATCTGACGGATCTGACGAAGAATTAAATTTGTCCACCCGATGAATAATTAATTCGAACGCTACTATAGTAGTAGTAGTAGTATATAGTATTACTTATAAGTAACGTAACTGGTTTTTTAGAATCAGCAAATTGGATTTTCCGTCTAAATAAAAGGTTGATCGCTGTTCGCGTCAGGTAATTCCCATTTAAAAAAGTCATTTCTTTACGATACGAAAAGCTTTTTCTCGCAAACAATTTAAGGTCAACAAGCTAAACGAGTCCCGTGTATATTGACCTTCCAAAATCCACAATTTGAAGCTGCGCTAATGGCGGTTGTTAGCAAAAGCATGCAGGCGGAATTGCCTTTCGACCGTAAACAGTTAAATTTGTAGTTCTGAAACACCCTATACATTCAATTTGCTAGAAACACAGGGACGACCGAATACATACTTCTCTAAAACACAACGATCCCCACGCGTTCACGTGTGCCTGCCTGTGTGTCCATGTATGTGTATTATGTATCCATGCTGATTGTGAGCCAGGCTGTATATTAACGTATTCAAATGCACGTGTATCTGTCTATTCATGCATGTATGTATTCACCAGCGGATATTATACATCCCCATGAGAAGATGCGGGCGAGTGACAACCATATGCATCGCGTTGAATTGATAATATCGTAATATGTGAATGTCGACAAGGCGGACTTACTTTCACGACCGTGCAACCAAAGACAATCGGCACGATCGTATTTTTCTCGATCGTGTTTCGAGAATTCTTTGCTACCGTTTACCGCATCCGTCGCTACAGCTACCGATGTAATTTATTATGCAAATTCATATTTTCACGGACGAGTAAACAGCAAAGATATACCAAGAGATATACCAAGCGAAAGTTCGTTTCGCCGGCTAAATTATGTATAATATTAACCCGAATTGATTGAACGACAGCCAAATACCTAATAAGCGCTGCAATCGCTTGAAAAGAACGAAACAACGATGTCATTTCGTTCCGACCAAAGTCTATCGGACGTCCGATCCAACGTAACCGAGTAAATGTAATATAATCTATCGAATCAAACCTGACAGCAAAACTCAAAGCAAACGAAACCCAAAGCAAACCCAAAGTAAACCCAAACCAAAAACTAACCAGAGTTAAATAATATTATAATAATCTTGTATCTTTCGATGTTGCATAAACGCGTAAACATCCGTCGTCTACTATCGTCAAACTATCGATCATCCTCGATTACCTATACAATCCCGACTCAACGTCTAGGAACATTTAGCTGTGCGTTTAAGAGACGTTCAATGGGAATTTACATGCGATCCGTCTGCATAAGATTCGACAAGTTTCGTGCCTCTTCCACGTTTATATGCAAATACGATACACCGAATGATCTCCGATTAATTTCACTTCCAAGTCCCTCTTACCATTGTACCACTGTAACAGTAGCAATATTTGAAATTTCTGGACGTAATCTGGAAATTTCCAAAAAATTCTTCAATGGTTTCGAAATTTGCCAATGCAAATGCGTAGACGGATATTACTACATGCAAAATGGAAAGCCTCGTAAATTAGATTTCTCTTTGTTTCACAACGCTATCGTATCACAGACTTGCAAACTCCGGTAATTACATTCGTACGTACGAAACATAACTTTGAACTTTAAACGGTCGAAACAGAAATCGCCGTGTGCGAAGAAGACGATAAGGAAAAATTCATCGAGCATTCAAAACAGACGTTATATAACGGATATAAGATATCGCGTTTCATTCAGTTGCGATCAATTCGCAGATAACGTTTACAAAATCCTTCGACAAAAAAATCGCTAAATTTCCCTCTCTTCTATCGAAATACAGATTTTGCGAAATTATTTCGAAATCGTCGGCCGCATTAGCATGTTTTTTCTCGTAAGAATTGGCCCTAAAGGAAGGTGGGTAGGTGGGGGGAGGGGGAGGGGGACGAGATTTCTATGGCGATTTAACGATTTCACCGAACTGAGCTCGTAACGCGATTGTGTACAGTGTACGGCTTATTAAATTTCCCGGTGAACGGAGCGCGCGCACACGTGTCTCATTTTCATTCCTTCGCCGGGGAAAATAAACAGCCCTTCCCCTTAGGCAATTATGCAAATCGTAAAATTAAAGGAATCAACGTGCCGGATGAACGCAGTTGGATTTTCAGAAGCCTCGCGAGCAGAAGGACGCATAACTTTCAGCCAGATGTATTATAATTTCCTGGGTCAAAGAGCACCACACACCGAAACCCGCTGGATCTTGATGGCGTCTCGCGATATAGATCTTATAAATATAGATGGTCCAATATGGGCGCCAGATTTTTCGTTTCCGTAGGTTTCTAACTGCCATAATGCGTTACCCCTCGAGCCCAAGTTTCGTGACCTCGCTGCTACGTTCAATATAACTCTGCCAACGAGATGGATAAAAAAGAAATTTCTAAATTAAGCGAATATTTACTTTGCCGCGAATAATTTTCAAATACGAAACAACGAACGAACCGAGTTAGTCGTAAACGAGGAATAACATTTCTTTCAACGGATCGACAGAACCGGCAAATGAACAAGTTCTTGCCAACGATAACGATACGCTTTATTTATCGTTTGATAATCCGACAGACAGACAGACAGACAGACAGACAGACAGACAGACAGACTGCAACGGATCTCGATATATAGCCGGTTGTTCGTTTACGAATCTATACTTGACGAAGGACATTTGCGTTATCACGGAGGTCATCCACTATGATGGTCAGCCCATTCACCACGTTCCATCCGCCACGTTCCATCCGCTACTCCGTTACTTTCGATAAAAACGTCGTTTCGAAAAGATTTGACTGGCTACTTTCGGTAAAATTATCACTCGTTGTTCGCTCGAATAGACGTTGGCGGGACCTAGTATCGGAGAAACGTAGAAATTTGTGGGAAAATGAATACGATACGAGCTGATGTAAACCGAGGTGTGCATATTCCAGCTGGGAATGAAAAAACGAATTTGAAAAATGGCATCGTCGATGGTCGAAACGATTGAAGAAACACAGCGAGGGCAAGGCGTGTTCCGTTGCCGCGAGGCGTCGCATCGCGGCCAGAACTGCTCGCCGGCCGTTGAGGAACGGCCGAATTAGCTTTGCTAATCCCGATGGAAACGTAACATAACTTCATCCACGGGTTCACGCCTCGGGAGCCGGCTGCTAGTGTGGTAGTCGTGCAAACGCAAGACACGCACGTTTGCCAGACTTTTATCCAGATTTAAAGAGAGTGGGATCTCGTTGGACGAATAGGAGAGGAGAGGAGAGGAGAGGAGAGGAGAGGAGAGGAGAGGAGAGGAAGGAGCGACGAGCGAGGAGGCGCGGCAGGGCAGGTGGTATGAAAGTTATGTCGCGTAAAAATCGATTTATCCGCGTCGGATCTCGGGCATTGTTCTCCGCGTATGCCGTGGAACGGGCCGTGTCTGAGCAAAAAAGGGGAAAAAGAGGAGGAAGGAAACGGCGTGGAAATGGAATCGGCCAGTGAAAAATTTCAAACGTGTGTATTAGGCTGGCGGTGGCTCGGTTCCACGAGGCCAGACAGAGACGGCGGAAGCCGCGAGAAGGCCGGTTCCACGAGCTCTGATTGGCGCTTCGCTCTTGCAACGCAACGTACCTACAAACACGCTGATCGCTTTGAACAACGTTGCTCGCGCTAATTTGCACACCGATGGACGGGCGGGGTAGTGGGGTGGGGGGGGGGAGGGGGGACGGCAGTGGCGGCGGGGGCACAGGCGAACCGAGCAGTTCGCGATAATTCGCTGGCTGGTCGATTTTTCACGGCTGTCCGGAATCGTATTTTGTTGGTCGAAAGGAAAAGTAGCGTGGCTACGAAGCACGGCTCGCTTGGGGGGGTCTGGTTACGTTGCGCGTTCGAGTTCCACTTTCCACTCCACGCGAAGGCAGCAGAATGGCTCTTCCCTACGATAGGGAAGAGAACATTTTCTGTTTGAATTTGGAAAGAGGCGAGTTAGTCAGATCCGTTGTCTTACTAAATTTCGTTCAATCCAACAGATATCGTAGATTTAGATTGATCTGGCAGAATGATCAAAGGGACAATTCATTTTTCAGATATTCCAATGAATTTTTACATCGCGTCAAATATTTTCTCGCATACTCTTCCTTTTCATCTGTTTATGCCTGCGTCGTGGATAATTCCAGTATTAAGTAATACCAAATCCACTAGAAAGTATTAAATAATACCAAATTCCAATAGAAAGAACGTAGCCTATCTGGAGCAATAAATTGATCAGAAATGCTGGAAACGCAAAACGTTCGAACGTACAGCTACTCTGGACGAACGCAGCGGAATAGCTCAAACTATCTGAAACGAGGATTTTCGAAGCGTCGCTCAAACCATCCATTTTGCTGACCACCGAAGCGAAAGCATGCTTGAGGTCCGTGCGAACCTATGAGACTATGAGACGCGTTCTCGTTCGAATAAGCGCGCACGCCCGCGCAGATGGTTGCACTTGTGCGTGAAAACGCGTGTAGTATATGTGTATACGTGAGGATACGTGGCCCCGTGCTCGCGTGTGTTTGGGCTGTGGTCGAGGCTCGGACTGGTTTACAAGTATAATGAGTCTTGCGCGCCGCATAACATTACATCGCTGCTTGCTCGGGATTTAGATTAACTGTTTACATGAACAGCGGCGAACAGAGCGGAGGAGCCGGACCGATTGCCGTTGCACCGGATAGAGCATATACGCCCCGATATAGACCATGTACTCCACATTTCGCTTGCTCTCGATTCTCGCCAAACTAATCATCTCTATGTACCACCGGTTTGTCCTCTAGCGACGAAATCTGTCCGTAAGAGAAACAATTTGCGGTCAGCAGAATGTTAAGTATCCGCAATCACGACCATTTAAGTATCTGACAGTAGCTTTTTCATTTCCCTTCTCCTTTGTTTCTTACTAGTGAAAAGGTTTGAAACTTTAAGTTATAATCGCAAGCTATCTTCCATTTTGGTCGCTGGCTTATCCCTGCTCAGGAAAGCTACAGCTATCAGATGCTTTCGCGTTACTAACCACTATATGTATTTCCATTATCGTTATTTCGTTCCAATTCACTCGAAACTTTGATCTTTCGTTTAAAAGATTGTACGTTTTCTTATCGAATCGCCATTTACCTTCGTCTACACCAATCTCCACTCTCTCCTCTAAACAATACCAAATCCACTTGCCGTAAAAAGAACAACGTTTGCTCGTTGCAAAATGAAAGAAGTATCGAAACATCGCGGCAACAGTGTTTCACTCTCGAATGGTACAAAGTGGAAACGTAGCAGAGAGGGAGAGAGAGAGAGAGAGAGAGAGAGAAAGGAAGAAGGATGAGTAGCGGGTGGCGATCAATCCACCTAGCTCCCTAACGTTATCGGCGCGAGCTTTTAAACGCTCGGTCAGGATACTTTTTACCTGTAGAAATATCGCCGATTTCACGTCTCTCCGTTTCATCCGGTCGACGACAGTCGTGTCACTTGCGTGTCCTTCTTCTAACGCTAAAGTATGTTCGATCAGTAACGAAAATTTCCTCCAATAGAAACCCAAAAATGCGTTTCCCGTGTTTCTGAATCGTTTACCGATTACCAACAGACGGATAAAGAAAATGTTAAAGTCTTGGACGCGTGATAATATTTCCAAGCAAAATCTTCGAGTTTCGTATCACTTGCTGCTACTCGCGCGAACACTTGCGGATTTCGATGATAGGTACCGTAGAATAGTAGAACTTTCATAAAACTAGAGATCGCGAATGGGAACAAGGGACTAGGTGTTCTTAATTCGCACCGCGCGGATCCCTTTGAAAAAGGATACCAGGTGAATCAGCCACACTGAAATGTTTCGCGTTCACGCGTATACATGCGCTTTCAGAGCACCGGTTGGCGGTTACTCACGATGCAGAGAGTTCATATTCACGGTGCGGGTACATATGTTCTCGCGCGCGAAAGGGAGGGACGAGGAAAACGGTCAGGGATCGAATTGAAGCTGCGCTCCAATGGAACCTATCACTGTCGTTTCTTTGACGTTTGAATTTGAAAGCGATAGTCTATCGAGGATTAAACACGATTGCCGGTGATTCTATGGTTTGTTCGAGAGCAACTGTATACATACATACATACACACACACACACACACACACACACACACAACAACAACAACAACTAAAGTGGGAAGAAAGAAATTTAATAACCAATATGTTGCATACATTGGATAAATTATGCCAATTTCCAATCGAACTATGTCCTATACACATCTGTTACAGTGACTACAAAAAGTATTATGGCATTTACGTATTAACTAATTAGTTCTTCCGAGTATATTAAACGTATTATATTTCGTATCATTTAGCAATACTTTCGTCCAACTGTATAATGAAAATTTGTTGTCGCGGAGGTACAACGTAGAACCCAATAAGAAAACGCCTCGTTGAAAGATAAGTACACGTATGGGCAAATACCTCTCATAGTCATTGCGTGTATTATATTTTAGCCATCGGAGGCCCAACTCCCGAGTCCCTAAATTTTTATCGATGTCTCCGCCAGGTCGAAACTCGACACGCAATTCGAGAACGAGATTGCCCCGTAGCTTTAATAAAACACCGTGGCGAATGTCAGTGCGCAATAAGCGTGGAGGCACCTTGCGCGTCTACAGGGGCGGTACACCCTCGGCACACACGTGGCCGTCACCCTACGCGTGCCGTTTCTGGTGGCAGGGTCGACGAAGGGTAGCCTGGCGCGGTCCTCTGCAGGACCTTCGCACGTGGACATTCTCAGCTTACCGAGACAAATCCGCGATCCTGCATGCATAAAGTATTAAGCCGTTTGAAATTTATGAAAATGCATCTAATTTTCCACTCCCTTAACGTCCTGGGCCGGACGAGACGCGGAGAATTCGTTAAATCCGCCGATTTCCTCGCTAATCCTATCCCACGATCTTGCGGATCCGATTGACGTTTGACGACAAGTTCCAGGGTTACTGGCGAGCAATAGTAGCAAGGACGACGAAACGATCGCTAAAACTGGGAAAATAGGGGACTAAATAGAAAAAGGGAAAGGTACGAATGACTCGCGGAAATATTTCAACGTTTGCTACATAAATATTTTACGAATATACGGATATTCGTTCCGTCATCCCCTGGCACAATCCTGCTTGCACAATTCGAAACCTATTTGATAGGTTAGTTATATAACGTACGAACCGACAACCGAAAGAAGCTTTTCTATTAGCATTTAAAATGCAGGCAACCAGACAACAGCAAGACGAGATATTTTCGCTTGACTAGCCATGTGAGGATTAAGAAACCTTTCATTTCTTATAAAGTATATGCGAAAACGTTAAATAGCATCGATTTATAATTCAAACTATCCCCCATGCTTCAAACGGATACGAACATACTTCGAGTGCATCGACTTATCCCACGAATGAAACATAAAAGATTTTATAAGTTGTTCCGATAGCATCTCTTCTAATTCAAGTTGGACACTTTTGCATTCTTGAATTTCCCATGAATACACAAACATTCGTTAATCCAGAATCACGTCGCGAATAGCGTATGCAAATCTTCGAGAGAAACATCGTACGCGCGCACGCACACGCACGCGCGCGCGCGCGCACACACACACACACACACAGAGGAAAAGAATGATCATTACACGACAAGTTTATTTGGAATACGTTTCAGGGAGCGTGACGAACGCGTCCCTAACGTGTTTGATCGGCGAGGATCCGCGTAGTCACCCCAATATTGAAACAGCAGTGAGATCTTAGCCGTGTCCTCGGGGGAGACGCGTGGACGCGTTTATATTCGCACTTATGTGGCCCCTCGCGCCGACCGAGAAAAGGGTACCGATATCAATTCGAGGCCGCTTATCAAAATAACGGTTACATCTTCATAAATATTTGGTCGATCGTTTCGACCGGGGACCCGTGACAACCATGAAATCTGCATGGAGATGAGGGTGCTGCTTCAAAGTTGGCTGGGCAACTGGGATTTCGGGTCGAAGGCTTTTCGAATAGTCCAGATGAACGATGAACGGAAAAGGTTGGCCATCCCAAAGGCCCTTCCCCCACCCCCACCCCCGCCGCCCTCTCCCGGAGGCGAATATACGTCGGAAGAAACGGGTGTTCTTAACGAGAAGGGAAACAGTGTCGCGTGCGTTTCGTTTCGCTGTATAAGTAGAAACTGAAAATATCAGAGTACTAGAACACGAGCCATTTCAGCAATCATGGATCGATGTGTTTGCAAATCCTGGCAATGTGTCCTCCGAGTGCCGATGATCTTCGTAAACCTCCAATTTATGGCGTATAGCTTATGAACAACGACCAACCAACTTCTTCCGAATCCCAAAGACACGTTCTTGCCTACGCTGGTTGAAATCGCCGAGCTACTGACGCAAACCGTGCTAGCGGCGATCGCCAACGTGCAGGCGATTTCCAAGAATTTCTTCGATCCCGTAGCAAAGTCAACGGAAAACGAAATCGAGAATAACGTTACCTCACAGGGAAATTTCGTCGAGCATATCGGCTTGCCGCCGCCGCCGCCGCCGCCGAAGAGCGTGGGTGCCGGCTGCAGCACGCGGGTGTGTAAACATTTCAAATTAGTATTCAGATGCGCAGCTGTTGACTGCTCGACGGCTCGGTTTCGAGGGCTTCCGAGGCTTCGTTTAATTGTAAGGAGCCAGATGCCCCCTTCCTCCTCCTTTTTCCAGTCGCGTCCACTCGACAACCCCCGTCCGCGGTCCAATTTACCCTTGGTCGCCGGCCTTCGCATGGTATGGTTTCTCCTGCAACGGATCCACGTTTGTGTACGCGTGTCGTTGATAGATATCGTTTCAACCACCTACCGGCATCGCGTTACTTCGCGCCCTTCTTTATTGCCAATTGCCCCCGACGCAACGCGACGCGACGGTTTCATGCCGTTCGCTGAAATTGAGAAATTCCGAACGGTTCCAGAGAATCGTTAATTAGGTTTCTTGTTTATCGAATATCGTTCGACGAATTGTGTCGTCGAATTTGGTAATATCGTGTAGCGTAATACCTACTGGTACATAGTTATTGTTTTGAATCGGGATTGAAATATCATCCGAGAATATCCTCGAATACGACACACGCGATAGACAGCAAACGAAAAGCGACCAAAGTATCATACTGCTATTTCCACTGTTTTGAAACGTGCCTAGAATAAACCAAATAATCTTCCACGTAGCAACTTCCAAACGCTAAACTTGTTCGAAACCGTTTCATCCCGTCGATGGTTTCTTTCAACCAAATTGTGATATATCAAACTTCGGCTTTGTTCTTTTCCCAAGAGTCCTCTGCTCGGAAAAGAACAGTTAATCCTCTACTATCGAGACGTTTTCCCCAAAAGGAGTACCCTTTCCTTTGTCTTAACACGATTTATAGATCGTATCGAATAGTTTCGAGATCGAAAGCAGTTTTCTTCAAAATTTACCTGTTCGATAAGATAGGTAACGATTTTCTTCGCAGTTTACCCGACATCTTTACCCGACAAGAAGAGGAGGAGGAGGAGGAGGAGCCGAAAACGAAGAGCAAAAATCCAAATGAATAATTGGTCCGATTAATAGAAAGGTTGTCCGAGTTCTTTCGAATCGTATATGGCAGCATAACATTAACGTTCCCTTCGACGCGTCTATTATACGAATCGAGAAACGCGTCCAGGTACCTGATCATTATTGTATTTCCAAAGTAGAAAAATATAGGAGCGAACCGATCTTTCTTGAATGGATCCGTGGAATCATAACCGGTAGTTAAACCAAATCCGGCCCTTCAATGTCCGTTCCTGCTCGTCAGGGGTCTTGTTTAAACCAAATATGCCTATTATCCTTCCAGCAGCACGATTGCCACATCATTTTTCTACCTATTTTTCCATTTATGTCGTCCTTTTGCTTAAAATCAATAGACAAATAATAATAAACAGCGACGAAGAGTTTCATTATTCGCAACTCGTATCACTATACAGGCATTCGGATTCTGTATCGTTTCGTTTATTTCTTCGTTTATTTTTTTCGTTTATTTTTTCGTTTATTTTTTCGTTTATTTTTTAGCTAAAAACGTACAAACTCTTTTGATAAAATCAATACCTACAAACTTTTATTCAGATAAAAACAATTACAATTACAATTACTATCCTATATATTTATTAGACATCGCCTATATTTATTAGACATCAATTATAGTTATCGGTCGCAGTTGTAGTTAAATAGCTGATCGTCCCTTTAAAACGTAGCACAGATTTTTAATTTATCCAGTTACATAGGAATATATTTAATAATAATTTATAATAATAGAAGCATGTTTCACTGAAAGTGATATTTCATTTAAAAAGGAATCTTGCTTTACCTTCGATGTAAACTATTCTAGTGCGGGTAAACGTAAATGGTCTTTAATCGTGTAAATTACAGGTACTTGTATTAATACAAACGATGTTGGTAAATAACGTATCGTTTGCGTGTGACGAAGCGTAATCGGTATTATTGCACTGTGTTTTCCGCTTATATTAGAAAGAAACAGCGAAGGTGCTCCGCTATGATGTTCTCCAGACGTACATAAAATAAAGGGAATGGCCATTAATTCCCCGAGAACATCGTGTTATAATGTTCCGTAAAGAATGGACTTGTCTGATGAATCGCCACGCGATTCAGGCCACGCACGCCTTAAATAAACGCGCGTTATTAACCGAAGAAGCTAGAATATACCATGGAGACTTGATTCTCACGGCCGATTCGAAACTAAATTTACTCTGAACTTGGAGATGGTGCATTTTCCACGCCGCGAAAAGGAAACAAACGTAAAACAAAGTTGCCAGATTTCGGAATATCGACGTATGAGAATGGAGTCGAGGTTCTCGATAAAATTAAAACTCGACTACTAAACAATCTATTAGTTTAAACAAAGCAAATAAACTTTCTAACGAGATAGTCGTACAGAAAAGGTTGAAATCAAAACGAAGAGAAAAGAGATCGAACGTTCCAAAATGAAGAATCGCCGGCAACAGCTCAGCGCGCGGTAGTATGGGTGTCCATCGTCGGCACAGGCGGCAGAGAAAGAAACTTTTTGGAATGAAAATTTCACGCGCTAGCACCGGTGCTCCTCTTACGTAGACAAGCGTGTCAGCGTGACGCGTATCTCTGCACTGTACACATGCTAAATATGGAAGATACGATTCGAAGAAATTCAAATCGAAGAAAAGAAACAAGACAAAGTGAAAATGCCGCGCTCTAAAATCAAGAAAAATGCAATATGTAGGAACGAGAAGAGAAAAAGAATCTAGCGAAGAGATTTGGATTTAGTGAAAATGAGAAGGCGAAAAATCGAGGCGTGGTGGAAATTTAAGCAGATAGAAATTCGTGTCTGACCGATTCGATGGAACAGGCCTCCGACCGCTTATGATTTTCCCTAGATACGCGGCCCACTTAATGAAACAGGTATCTCGGAAGGATTTCTAAAGCGAATTTCGCTGTCCCCCTCCACCGTCGCCCATCCTTCCACGTCCATCGTGCAGCGATACGATCACCGGAAGATCATAGATCAAACACGTGAACGCAGGGGGGTTGTGACGCTGCTTATTATACATTCGTGCCACGATAAGAGGGACCACGATGGTTACGCCGCCGCGGAAGGGGTAGATACGCCGCTGTTATAAATGCCGGTATTATGCGGAGCATCTCGGAGAATCTTTGCACGAGAGTCACTGATACCTCGCACCCCTCAACGTTCCCTCGTTCGTTCTACGAACGTCACTCTGCCAAAATGACGCAGATAATTCCAACGAAACACTCGTGTACTTTTCCCTCTGCTTTCCTATTCTTCATATCGGCAATTATATCTTTCCAACTAAATTCTAAATTTAGTTACTCGTTTTTGTATCGAATTCATTTCTATCGAATATTACTATCTTTTAATTATTACATTTGCTCGTGTGTCTCGCGAATATACCTCGAATAAAATGTACGAAGGAAAATCAGCTACTTTTCAACGAGAGTTGCAGTTCAATATGCCACCTTGAAAATGCCCGTCGTAATATCGCTAATAAAGAAGGACGAACACACCAGTAGCAGGTAGGTAGTTGCGGCGAAAACTGGCGAAAATATTGCTCGCTTTCCAGCATCGTCGTCATCGCATCGTCGGCTTGCTCAACGCTTCGGCATCGGGGCTAATTTAACGTTTGCAGAGAGGGCAGGGAGGAGGGGGGAGGGGGCGGCGGCGGCGTCGACTCGGTTCCAAGAGCGGAAGAGAAGCCACGGGTGGCAAAGGCCGATACCATCGAAACCGATCCTCTCATCTAGCTCTCGAGTTAGGTAGTTCTCACTGTAGCTAATGCATGCGGATCCCCGCTCGACGGAACAACTCTATGGCGTTAAACCGGCCCGTTATTGTTCCAGGTGCCACTACCGCAACCTGCGTTGCCTGTTGCAAAAGGTGAAAGCCACGCGGAAGAAGCGTTTCGACCAACCTACGTTTCCACGCCCCTCCACCCAGTATCTTTCGTATTTCTTTTTTCCTTCTTCTTTCTTCTTTCTTCTTCTTTCTTCCTCTTTCTTCTTTTTTCGCTACTAAATTGACAAACGGTAAAGATCGTATCGGAATCGATACGTTTGCTCGCTTATCAAACACACGTACTTACGATCGTAACTCGTTACGATAGCCTTGGAAACTAACACCCGTAACATTTCCAACCATAATTTCCACGAAATGCAGCCCTTTGCCCGTTAAAGAAATCCTTTTCGTCCTATCGCTATCATTTACAAACCTAGTTCCCTACTCCTCGAACCAACTCCTCGAATCAACTCCTCGATTGAAAAACGAAGAATGCAGAGAACGTTAGAAGAAACCGCAAGCTGAAAAACGAAACATTTCGGATAGCTGTTAGACACGTTTAACAGCCGTGTAATCGAAATACGTATAATCGAACGAATGTAGGAAAACACGAGAAAACGTATAAAGCGCGGATAAAAAAGTTTGTGTTGATCCGCATATCGAATAGCCGTATCCCTATAAACGTCTGGTATCAAAGGTTTCGTCATAAAAGCACGGTTCGAAGTGTAAAGAGCCAGTTTGGAAATATGAACCCAATAAAATTGCACGCACATCATCCTTTCGCGGTGTAGCGTAAAACCGAATCGGTCTTGTGTTACGAAGAATTCCACAAAATTCGATTTACAACAGGATCTGCGCCCACGTCTCGGAAAACTGGCTGCTTTTAGATCGTACGTTGTACATGGGAAACAATTTACATGTTGGCAAAGGCGTTCCCCTTTTCCGTACGAACGAGCGACGCGGCGCGACGCGGCGCGGCGATGAGCGGAGATCGGCTCGTGTGTGATCAACGGAACGGCCGATTTTTACGCTAAAAGGATATATCAGACAGTTGGAATAAACGGCGCAGCTAGACAACCGTAGCTTAGCGTATCTAACCGATCGTTGAGTTTAAGAAGTTTGCCCGTTCTAACAATTGTAAGAATGTAACAATTTCAGAAATCTAAGCATAAAAAGCATGTTTCTCTTTCTTATTATGATTTTGTTCCAATTGTACTTTGTCGATTATGTCCACGAATTAGCTAAAACCTTTCTGGATACCTTTCGTTCGTAATGGATATTAGTAGGTACAAATAGAATTAGTCATTCTTAGGTATCTTTGTAGCCCTCTATTATATCGTACGTACATCTGATATGCGATCAATGTCGAAACCATACAACGTTCGCTCGATCACCCTTTCAATTATGCAAAATTCAATGTCTTTCTATACACAACATATAGACATGTTAGATTTGATAGAATAGTACTACTACATTTTCCGTCTTGTGTTTAACACGAGAGCTTCTTTCAGGAAACAAAGTACGAGGCACCATTTATACCAGATACTGCATAATATTTTTCAAGCATATTCCAGCATTTAAATATCAGATACGTATCTAAAGATCAGTGATTCTACTTTCTACGATTCACAGGAATACGAGAAACTAAACGAAACGATTCTGAGAATCTTCCTCAAAACTGGTTGAAAGACGAAGAACGAAATTCGTGGAACTGTTAGATCACCGTAAACGAGACTTGGTAAAATATGGGCATCGTATTCAGATCAGTGATAAGGGAAGATCAAACTTGTCGCCATCAAGTACGAACAATGCTCAAGAAATCCAATTATATACCGTTAAGATAATGTCGCATCCTCTAATCGTCGTACATTCGAGCGGATATTAAAATTGTTCGAAAATTCGTTTCATCGTGTCGCGTTCCGATCGATTCGTTTTATCTCAAACCAAACTACCTATACATCGTACGATACGTTCAACCATGTTCCTACGCTTGCCTACGTAGTACCTTTCCAATAACGCATTCGCGCAGATGTCTCTTCGAATCTTCCGACTTTCTCATCGACTTTGCATAAAATTTGTTGGTCGCGCGGCGCTCTAAAGTCAGAACAATGGCCCGCACGCGCCTTGATCACTCCATAAAGCGGAAACACTGGCATAACGATAATAAAAACAGCGTGGATCGATTCGAACGTTCGGTGAACACGCGATATTCTCCTTCTCGTTCTCGTAAAACCGACGTCTTGATGGGAGGGCTGTGACAGCAGAGAGCTATACCGCAGCTATCATAATACGAGAACACCCGGAAAATGGATCCTCCGTTTATAGCGCCTCACCTATCATATTCCTAGTTTCTTACTATACCGGTTAATCGTTTTATCGTCTTCCGATCTTCCAGCGGACTGTCCCGAAAAATATGCCGATTTCTCAGTCATCGAAGAACATTTACATCTTTCACAATGACATTTCACGGATTTCTATTAAGAAATGTCAGTTCTACCATATATTAATAATTTCACTATTCCTTGCTACCGTTAAACACGTTCCTTAAATAATTTCTGTACCAATATTTATTACCACTTGATTAATCGGTTCTTTACGTTCCTCCGGCGATCGAGTAACGTCGCGATCCAACGTCCTATCGTAATTTCGTATCCACCGCGCAATACAATTTTTAAAACATTGCCGTTCACACACACACGCACGCACGCACGCACGCACACACACACACACATCGCAGCGTAATCGCTTCGCGCAGCATTAACACTAAAATCACTGAAAAATTATTAAAAAAACAAATCGGACAAAGTTTGCGCAATGATAAACAACGACAAAGATTAACGGAACAAAGTGATCGAACAATATAGAAATCTTTTTTACCCGAACAAACAAACCAGAAACATAACATAATCGACGTTTCGAGACAACGTAGCTACGTACCTACCTACTTAACTACGATATCCCATAAAAACGAGAATAAACGTCACCGATCCGAAGAAGCGAAGATTTAGATATCCCTCGAAACTTTTATGCAACATGTTATCCGATATCCTGCAGCGTCCTCTGGCATAAATTCTATTTTTTCGCCAAAGTTTCAGCATTAACTCGGTATTTTTATTAACCGTTACACCAAACGAAATATTTTTGAAACGTATTAGTCTAACATCGTGAATCTTGAAATTTATTGCCTTTAGGGACAGATTGCGAATTTCATTTTTCTAAATATAAGTAGTCGTCGCCAGCTTAAAGCTTCGAACGTTTCAAATAGCGTATCATTGGGGAAGAATCGAACGATGCACAGCCATTTTGCATCATTCAGCGGCACGTTACTACAGACGTATTTTTACAACGGTAAGACCGAATAAAAATGTATAGCGAGGATCGATGTACGCTATCAGGCGTATCTACGCGATGCTTTTTCCCGCACAGGTGTAAATAAGTATAGTGCATCACGATGGTAGTATCGAAAATCGAAATGAATAAATAATTTGCTGCGAGAGTACAGGAGCCGCGAGCGCCGCTTTAATGGCGTCGAGGGTTCGCAGAAGGCGTTGGAAAGCAACGCGAGGCGTGTTCCTTTTGGAAATCGTTGAACGCGGCCGTAGCAGGTGAACGCGGCTACTAGTTAACAACTGATCGCTTTGTCACGTTCTCCGGTTAGATCTAGCGCACGCCTCGTACACACTGGGTGGTCATCAGGATATATACATCGAGAATCAGTGATTAAAATTTCACGCTGCAATCAGAGAGGGGCGATACAGTTCAACAGTTCAACAGTTTTTTTATTAGAAAAAAAAAGCTCCTAAATCTGTTTCATATTACTTAGTTTGTTTTCGCACCCGTGCCTCGATCATGTTCTAACATCCAAGAAATAGGAATTGTTATTTTTATCGAAGAATCGATCGAGTCGGAATATTCGTGATTTCGGGATTTTACAGATTGCTCCTTTCGAAGTGGAAAATTAACCGGACGGATGAAAAATCGGACGACGATACATTCGACACTATCCCTCTTGCATCTCGAGTCGTTTGACTTCCCTATCAAATTTTATCGTAATGGATACGTATTACGAAAAATTGACGAAAATCTTATAAAATTAGGGATTATAGAATTTCAAAGCGAGGGTTGCGATATAGCGAGATTACGCAAATGGGATTCCCGTGTTATCGTCTCTGATACCGGTCTCAAAATTAACTCAAGTGATGTAAAAGCGAATTAAACGCAGTAGCGCGCCGATAATATACGTACCCATTAATACCGAAACCTACCTATTTGCAAGAATTATTCTGCCGTGGTATTAAACGTGCCGCGAACAATTATTCTTTCCAAACAGCAAACTTTATTCTACTAAGATTTCAGACTTCAGATCCACGTAGAAAAAGGCGTACTAAATCTTCTTATACGATTTTAAACCCGATATTTTTACAAAATAAAACTTGCACTTAAAACTATAAGTACTTGTTTGCTGCAGCAGCCATTTTGAGATTCGTGAGTGAGATCTTTTTTCAGTTGGTTGCGAATTAAAAGTTGAAATAAGCGCGACGCTTGAAACGATCGATGAACGAAAAAGCTTCTCGAGCGATCGAGAAGGAAGAAGATCTGTGCACGAATGGCATAGCGCCATTTCGTGGAAAGTTTCGAGATGCAGAAAACGGCGAGACGTAGCGTGATCCGCGCAACTTTCGGTTATATCCGAAGGAATTTATTGCCTCATTTGTCGGGTCGGCGATTCGTCGCACGTTTTACACGACGGTTAAAGCTTGAGAGGTGTCTGGCGGATCCGCGACCCTCCGCGTGAGCGGCAGAGAAACACCGGAGCCCCCTTAATAAGCGAACTTCCTGGAACGCGATGAAAAATATGTTTTTGCAGGCACGCACGATACGTGTCACGATTTTATTATACCCGCCACTTCCGACGCTGCCACGTATGACGGAAACCGTGGAAAGGAGCTTGGCCGTGCATCTCGGAATAATCGCGTGAACCACTGTGATAATAATGGACGGGCCTTCGCCGCGCCGTTTCTTTCCTTTCACGTCTACCTGGCACCTCTGTTACTTCGCCGGGTAATTAACGCGTCGCGTACAAAGAATTACCTAATTACCAATTACCAATTACCAATTACCAATTGCCAATTACTAGTTCGGCTACTAATTAAACATTCCTCCGTGCGCTAATCTTTCCAACTTTTTGTAAAATAACCCGAGTGTTTGTAGACAGTTGTAGGATACGCGTATCGTGCAACGTTTGCTAGCAAGATCCGGTCAAGCTTTCACAGTCATCGCCGCGAACAATTAGAACGCAAAAGAGATAATAAAGTATTTGCTCCAAGTCTCCTCCGACTAATTCGGTAAATTACCGAATCCTAGTTTTCGGCCGACAATAGAATTCAGTTGTTCAGACGTTCCGAATATCTTTTTCCAGGCGTAATCATTTCTCCTATCCAGTTATGTATCCAATTATGTGTTTAACGTTAAGGTTAAAATTCTGCAAATTGAAAATATACGCTACCTTGATAAAATAGCTGCTGCCTCAACTACGGCAATCGTATCACGTATTACGTTACACGTTACGATCGTATTATTGTTAGAATTTCGAAATTATTTTCAATTAAAACTGTTTAAACGAAGGAAATTTCAACAATGATCACGTCGTTGAAATAAAGTGGAAACAACGTCTCCTTTTACGTAACCTATACCGTTTACTCTGTTAATAGCAGGTTATTCCATCGCCACGGATTAATCAGTTTATAACGTTACACTCTGACGATATCAAACCGTTGCATCTTTCACAGTGATACACATCCCATGAAAGGTATCGTCAACGTTTGAAACAGGATTTACTTTATCCCTGTTTCATCGCTGGCTACCTTTCCGCTCTATCACACCTGGTAGAAGCCACGCGTGTACTCGCGGGCATGGTGTGTGCCCATGCTCCTAGAAGAACCAGTACTCGTCGTGGGGGCCCTTAAGAGGCTTTCAACTGGGCTTAACGAGACCCGTAGTCGCTATAGTAGTGCCTATTCGTCGCATAATTGCGCTTAATGCTCGGCGAGCTCGATCCGCTCACGTGGCTCGTGGCGATATTATACGCGGTATGGCATCGAGGTCAGAGCCGGGCATTTTGTTAAAAGAGGGCAAATCGGCCACTTCCGGCCGCTGTTTGCGTAGACACAAGCGACAGGTCAGCGGATGAGGCGGGGCAGCCATTTATGAACCTGCTGCACCTTAACAAATCCACTGGACGTTGCACGCACCTGACAACTCGATTTTTATATCGACGTATATAGTCGGCCGATACGCCACGGTTTTTTACGATTACGCGCGGCCAGTTGCGGACGCGACTGGGTGTGGGTTGCGAAATTTACCGGCCGCGGCGCG
>NC_057778.1:12067141-12091242 GCF_014825855.1 Bombus pyrosoma | reverse complement strand
CTCTTTTCCTGCCTTTTTCCTCCTCCTCTTTTTTTTCGGTTGCGTGTTTTGGCCTTTCTCCCGTTGCCGCTCTCGACCGTGCATATTTGCTTTTGAGGGGTTGTTCCGGTGATAGAAGACCGAGTGTGAATATTGTTTGGCTTTTATTGCGACGCAGTTTCGAACGACGCGAACCGCTATCGATCCGGCGAGAAATGGACATTCTTTGGATTTTTTTGCTCGCGATCGATATCTGTCTCCCAGGCGTTAACGTTGTAGGACCGCGTGGAACAGAAAAATTGGCAACGCTATATTGGCAAGTCAGAGATTCGAACGTTTCACCTGTTTCGTGTATAAGCTGTCTCCTTTTCCACGTTTCGTCAGTTCGTCAGTTCGTCAATTCGTCAGTTCGTCAGTATCGTGGAGCTTTTCGAAATATCGAAATTTTCAGCATTGGCAAATACATTTTCTACACAAGGAAATACTTTGTTTATTCGTTTTCTAGTTCTCCTATATTTCTCTTCCTATCTCCTTTATGCCATCAAACTTTCAGTTGCTTCGTGTACAACGATCGTATTCACTTTCGATCGTGTTCCTTTTCCAGCATTGAAATACCATTTTTATGCGGGTAATTTGACGAATCGTTACGATCCAGTTGCTCGGCAATTTTCTCTAATCACTTAATTGGTCATCTATCAGCCGTTTAAATAAAATATACGCTCGCTGGAATAAACTATCGAAAGCTTATCGGCCAATCTTTGTAACGCTATAACGCGTCATGGTAAACATTCGGTGAAAATTGGCCAACTGATAGTTAGAATCATTCGCGTTTACTTTGATATCGGTAAACGGCGGCATTGCGCGTACAACACCGCTGACTTTATCTCCGAATAGTATGTACTATCCAACATATATGCTGACATATATTGTACTGCACTGTCCTGATGCTTATCACCCTCTTATATTTTCATCACTTTCGTTTAAAAATGATTCTTTAATCGAGAAATAAATTGCAAGAAGCACGCTGTACGGTGAAAGAGACGGCCGAATTTCTCTACAGTCGATTATTCCACACCAGCGTGAAAGCCACATGCACGGTATCATCCGTGCAGAAAACCGAACTCGAGCGATTTTCAGGAGAGCGAGGCTAATCGCTGTCAAGAACGCTGGCGAAAGTGAACGTAGTGGAAGGAACGTGCGCGTGCGTATCGACGGGAGAACAGAGTAGAAGGAAGGAGAGGAAGAAACGAGGCTAAAGGGAAAAGGGACTGAAGAAAAAAGATAGTAAAAACGAAAGGTAGAAAGAAAGAAAGAAAGAAAGAACGAACGAACGAGACAGAGAAAAGTCACCTCCCAGGTATCAGCGGGCAGCTCCTTTACACGAGCAGCGAATTAAAATTCCACTTCCGGTGGGCTCGCTATCTCTGACCAAAAGCGCGGCGATAAAGTAAGTGGAAGAGCTCGTGGCTCGGGCTTTGAATAAGCAGCTGTGCCCCACAGGCGTTAAGCGCGATAAAAGTCTCGCGAGCGAGCACGTGCACGCGTGACCGCGAATCGAACTCTCTAATTCATATTCGTGCACCTGACTGACCTCTCTCGTTTCTGCGCGGCGCGGTGTCTCGTTTAACACCCCCGCGGGCGAGCGCGCATCACCTGCGCAACCTCGCGACCATTCCACCCGTTTTCGAAGGGGGCACGTGCCTTTCGCCGTGCTTGCTATTCTATTACGCCCGAGACGCTAATTCCCACCTTGAATATTATTAATACGGGCAGCATTGGCGGCGGGGTACAGGTGGATGATGCGAGTCGTGTATGCCTGCGGAGGCGTGCACGTGGCCGAGCTGTCTCCCTGCGGGATTCCCGCTGCTTCGAACCTGCTGCCACGACTTTTGCCTTCGTTCGCCGATAGCAAGATACGAGTCGTGTCGGAGAATGTGCGCTTGTGGTGGAGAAGCTGCGGGAGTAGTTGGTGCGAATAGGGCAAGGGGGAGGGAGGCTGAACGAGCCAGTATGTACCGGGCTGCGTGGAATGTAAGATGGTCAACGATAACTTTTAGTTTGGTGAATGGCCAATGGCTTGGTTTCTTTATCAAGCGAGAGTGTACTCTGTACGGGAAGCAAATTCGTTATATCGTCGGTCGTCCGACAGATTTTTAGATAGCGAGCAAGACTCGATAAGGTATGCAGGTTCACATATACATATATATATATATATATATGTATATATACATCGTATCTCTAGCAATATATAGTCGTATAATCGAGGAATGTTTGCAATTAATGCATCGATTTTGTCATAATCGGATATTGGATAATGGCATTCCAACTTGTCTTTTATTTTTAAGATCGTGCTCTCTAACGAGCAAAATCGCGGGTGTTGTGGAAATATATATATATATATATTATATAAGATACGCAAAGTTGTAATATCTGGATGGCGAAACAAGCCTTTATTTATATTCCGCTCCCCTAATCACGTTCATAAAAATATGTATCTGCTTAAACGTCCACAGTCTACTTACGACTCGTTCCAACTGCGCAAGTTAATCCGTATGCGTACACATTTTACCTTTGTTTACAGTATCGTACTCTGCGAAAAATTCTCAGAAAATATTCGTTACATTTTACAACTGTCTTGGAAAAATACGACTTCATAAAAAGGAACTGGAGACAGAGAGAAAAATTACACGGAACGTTGAGCGCACGTTACAAAGACAGCGGGCGATGTAGATCTCGCGGATTTGCGGCTCTCGTTGATAAGAATCGCTATCGTTGGGATCGATCACGCCTCGAGCTTCGCTCGAAAACTTCTCTCGCGAAATAATTATCGCGGTGAGAAAACACCGGGTCCCCCGGCCGCGTAATTGCGGACACGCTTTAATTCACTTCCGCTTATCTGATGTGTTCGCCGGTCTGTTGCATAACGTAAACTGTAGACCAATTATGACTATGTAGATCGGTTTTACGCGGTGTTTATGGATCCAACGAAATCTTTCTCGCACGAATGAATCCGACCGTGTAAAACGATATCTTGTTTCTCCAACCCCCAATTGAAACGATAATACGATGGAAATTATTTAATCACGATGATATTTGCATTTCGAAACTATTTCGCTTCTGTAATTAAATGAAATGACAACACACACACACACATTATAGAAAGTTCCTAATTCTGTTTACTCATAAGATATCTCGTGCGAATATATTTTTACGTATATCTGAATGCATAAAATTCTTGAAATAAAAAACAGATTCGTATATTCCTAAGGAATTAATCTCATCTTTCGGAAATCATGCATCGATCCGCTAGTTAGGCTAGTTGGGATAGTTGTACCGTAAGTGACTATTTAGCACTGACCCGTTACGTAAAACGCAATGACTCACTCACTCACTCACTCACTCGCGATGACTTCCTGCACCTGTTCCTTGGAAACGAGTTTTCTGGCCCCGAAACACGGAATTTCTAAAGAGGCTACAACGTTGATACGCCGACGAAAGAAACAGAATAGGCGACTACCGATTACCGACACCAGACGCAAAGTAAATATCGTTGTTCTAGTCGTTTCACGTGATTATTAATCGGTCAGGCATCTGTAACGTATTTCGAAAGTCGGTAGCGTGAAATGCACCGCATCCGGAAAGGGGAAGCGTTCACGTGTCAACATGAACTCTATGCTGCCTATATTTCTATAGTTGTAGAATCATCGAAAGAAAAGAATCATCGACTAGCTTGGAAAAGCCTACCGGTTTGTTGGTATCGAATCAAAGATTGTCGATTTATAAACTAATCGTCTCGCTTCTATTCCAAACAAGTACCAAACCACATAAAAATCTTGCCTTCTCATCTGCCCAAAACTTCAACCATCCTTCTATCCTTTACCCTTTTTCAATCAGAAGAAGGATCAATCAAATTGGAACAGAATTTCCTATTCAGTTTCGATATTATACCTATTTCACTTTCGAATTGTTTCACGTTCATCCAGCAACTTATTTATTCCATCGTCGAATTCAAGCCGTTCCCTGTAAAATCAACAGATGGAAAACAGATGGAAAACAGATGAAAAACAGATGAAAAACAGATCGATCGTTCGGTATTACGGACAAGAAACGATCCGTTCCAAGTACTGGCAGGAGAAGGATGCACGGTTTTGCGGAATCGTAGGGAAAAAGTTGCGGAAACAGACGCACGATTAACGGGGTCGAGTGGTCGAGGCAAAGCCAACGATGACTGCGACATGGTTTCTGCATTAGATCGACGCGTTCCTCGTTAACAATAATAAAGAGACATCCAGGAAACTACACTTCCTTCGACCAGTGTCAAAATCCGGTGTCGGCGAACGATAACCCGGGTTGGCGAGCAACGACGGGCAATTATACTCCGCAGCAGATTCCTACGTATTTTCCTTCGTTGCCAAGTGTCTTGTCGATTGCCTTCGGCACGCTTCGTTCGATCCGTTGCAACGGTCCGAATCCATCTATCCACGTAGTCGATCGTTTCACTCTTAAAGCCGATGTCACGTTACAATTTCATCGATCTACTGGAAGATTTTATTTTATAATTCGATATTATAATCGATAATCTACGTTACTAGTATTAATATACGATGCAATAACTGAATAGAAAGAGAATAGCGAAAGAACAAAATACCGAGGAGAACGAGTACGAGTGCTGTTATACAGTAGTTAGGCAGGTAGTAATATTTATCGTTGGTGGAAAAAGTTCTCGTTCTCTCGTCTAAATCAAACATTTGCCGAGAAAAAACCCTCCAAAAACGTACGAAATAACTTTTCCTACATCTGGTAACCGGTATTACCTACCGTGCAGATATGGAATTGTCTAGAATTGATAAAGCGTTTCATACGTATCATTCGGTATTGGTCAAGCGGAAGGAGGCCGCAAGAGGAATCTCGGGGAAAAGGAATGGCCAGCAATCTTGATATAAGTAATGCATTTCTTTTATATCTCCACGAGATAAAGAATAATGGATGGGGCTCGGTCACGTCGCGCGGAAGATATGATACCTTTCGCTTTTGCCAGGATCCATCGAGATGACGATGATAACGATAATTCGATCGGCTCGCGAAAACGTATAACCGTCGAAAGATCGGGAAATCGAAAGACGGATCTTCCGACGCGACAAAAATCCTTATCCATCTACGATAAATAAAATCACCGTGCCGTGACACGCACGCTGCCGCCTATAGAAAACTAGCCACTGCTTTATCTTTGTCTCATCGACGAATCGCGATTTAGTCGCTAACGGTCCAACAGAAGATGTAACATTGAATAATATTAGAAACTTACTTTGTGTTAATTGTAACTTACCGGATCGGTCAACCTGAAAAATACAAACTAGTATAAATACTTGGAAACCTTTGAGCAAATAATATTGAAATAACTATGATATATTACTATAATAATCGAGATCTATGACGAAAAATAGCGGGTTCGTTGTCAATTAATCAAGTTAACTTGTTGCAACTTGCAAGAACGCGACGGCGCGCGAGGACGGGCAAAACGAAATAGAACTTGACATTTATTACGAGAAACAAAAATGGAATTACGTCGCGTCGTGTTTAAATTCTTAGAGCGATAGTGGCCGATAAAGAGGCACATTGCCGCGATGATTCATCGAGGGCGTAAAAGAAATGAGCCACAGGCACGACGGAGAAATATTAGGCGGCGTTCTGGCCATACGAATGGAATCTTTATTTCGACGCGGCACAGTTTGGACTTTTCGAGATATCACCGTAAGATTAGTCGTCCAACGTGCCTCTCTCTCTCTCTCTCTCTGTATCTATCTATCTATCTATCTATCTATCTATCTATCCATCTATCTCTCATCTATCTCTCATCTATCTATCTCTACTCTTCACTCTCGCTGCGTAATTATCGCGTATACTAGAATTATCTACACACGGCTTGTATCGTCCCGCGGTCGAGCAGATGCTATAGCGAGATGGAAAAATTAGACTGTCGTTGGAAACTCGACGTCGACCTTCACCATGCACCGTGTATTTCGTTCTGGAAGAAGATCAGTTCCGACGTAACACGTATAATGCAGTTACGATTTCATAAAGGTGACGTTGGAAATGTAACAAACCGAAATATATAATCTGTCGAGATTCGTCCCTGTAAAAATTGCGTAATTGCATTTAACATGTTGAAAATACGTTTCTAGAGATAACGATAATCGCGCGATAAAGATATTCCCTTAGAATTTAGCGAATTTAGCGGTCAAATGGTTAACGAGATAACGCGAGGGAAGGAATTTAACGGCTGATTAAAAAAATAGAGGTCTACACGGTATATAGGAGAATTAAGTGCGAGTGAAAAGCATGAAATATTAATTACAGCTAGAACCGATCATCTTTCATCTAAACGAGCAAAGACGAATAGTCAGGATTTAATATTATTTCGCCGAATCGCCGAAGGTGCGCGATATAAGCTATAAAAGCGAAGGAGTGACATACGAGCGGCTCTGAGCCAAAATCACCTCCGACTTGATGGAGTGCTGGAGGATCCCCCCCCGGCTTCCAGATCCGCTCCCGTCCACGGCACGTCCGCGTCTCAACGGCTAGACCAGACCGACGTCCGACGTCCGACGTCCGACGTGTTTGTTCGTCCCTGAATAAAAGCGGCTTTCCTCTGCACGGCCACGCTCTTATCCAGGAAATATCATTTTATTTCATTTATGGCCATAACGTCTAAAGGGGATTCCTGCTTGCTCGATACCTCCTATACTTTTATTGGCCCCTTCGAATCTCGATCATATATTTCAGCTCGACCAGTCACGCTTCGTTCCACGTTCCACGTTCGACCTACCTACTTATTGTTAGATTCGACAGCCTCGGCAAACTTTCGATCGCGCGATCGCTTCGTTGGCGCGATCGTTTCGTTGCCGCTTGCAATCAAACGCCTCGTTGATTCCAATTTACTGGTAAATGAATTGTACGTATGGCTGTTGTAAAAGATTAAAGTTAAATAGCAATAGATTAAAGCAAACTTGTACCACTTGCACTACTTACGTATACGCGGTAGCGTATCCACAAATAGGACAAACTTCACGATCTTGGAATTTTGGAATGAAACGACAACGCGACGAGTGCAGCGTAAATTGGTAGGAAGGTAGCGTCGTTTGGTCGGAATCGTGCGATATCGGTCTGTAGTGGATATCGGCGTATAGCAAGGAACATGAGGGGCGGACGATGCAGTCGCGGCAACTCGTGAGACATGAAAATTGTTATTCTCCGAGCCGGCACGGGAACTGGCGCGCATAAACTCAGAATCCGATGTTTCACGTGCCATATTCCGGCAAACCACCATCTCCGTGCACGGCTCATGTCACGTACACGCCAACGAATCACGTCCCGGACCCGGCTGATCCATATCAGACAGCACGCGTGAGTTTCGAATCCGACCGATCGAATACTTTGCCCGAGGCGATCACGTTCTACCTACGATTTCGCATACGAATAACGCGACACTTTCTGAAAATCACCTGCGATAGAACCGCACTTGTAATAGCGGCCGATTTCATTCGAAAATTTTCTCCGCCACTTCGAACGGCATCGACAATCTCTGCTTTCAGGCGTGCTCTAACGACGACTCGGAAACTCGTTAAACTCGAAAGTCTGCACCAATAGGTGGGCTATATTTTCGTTCTATTTTATCATATAAAACGTGCGAATATTTCGATTACTAACCAAAGTACAAAATCGGACGCAACCAACTATCTAACACGGAAAATATTGCGTACGTCTAGGTCGTCAGGGTGCGAAGGTTCATCCAACGAGGAAATTATCACAGAAACGAAGCGGGCCATTTGAATAGCATCAGCGGGTAGCAACTCGCGCGAGGCCAACAATTTCCATCCACAAAGCTGTAGCGCTAAACGGTTACGGTGACCGACAGCCGACTCGCTGAAAAATATGGAGCGAGAGCGGAATTCTACGCGCGTTTTACTCGACCCGATTAGGTCACAGCCCGTATAGCGCTTCTCGTCGCTTCATTTCATATTCCGGCAGGAAGACGTTCGCTTGACATTTATCCTCCGTGTGTACCTACATATATATATATATATGTATATATGTATATATATATATATATGTATATGTAATTCACTGTGTATATATATATATATATACACACACACACACACACACACACACGCACAGAATTTCCCCTTCGAGGTAGCACCCTGAAAAATCCGCTGCAAACATCCAAGCCAACAACGATATATACATTCCGCTTATCGACCAGCCCCCTTTTTCCTTCGTTTCTTCCCCTTTTGCTTTTTTTCTTTCTCTCTTCTTTGCTCTTACTTTCTTCTTTTTTTTCTTTTTCTTCGAGGGGAACCAGATCCAGAGGGCTAGGTTCGAGCGTTTCCGCGAGAAGCTATAAAGTGACACTTCCCGCTTGCAAATATAAACTTGTTCGCGGTCGACAGAGCGAATATTAGGAGCGTGGGGCCCTGCAAGAGGACGAGAGGAGGTAGTACGGAGCGGTGGAACGGATATGCGGGCTTCGCCCATGGGAGTATTACGGATTCAAGGTGAGTAGGGATCCCACGGAGTAACCCGAGACATCAGCGGGCTAATATTTCCATATTCCGATATCGAATAAATGGACCGTTGGCGGGCGCGCGACGCGCTCATAAATCCTACGTCGACCCGTCATGCATCACCGGCCAGCCGGGAAAGATTCCGAGTCAGCCGGGGGTGGCAGGTGCTTCCTTCCCCTGCATCCGTTAACCGTGTTTCTCGAATTGTGTCGCGTCGAGACGCGAACCTTGCGAAAGTCGAGCTGATTAACAATTCGATTTAATAGAATTTCAGTGGAATCGAATAGAATCTAACAGAATGGCGCAACATTCAGAACAAGTGGAATAATTCAGCGAGCAATCAAGCAAGATACATATCTCTCTGTTGCCAAATGCGCGAACTTGCCTAATTACATTTACCATTCTACTCGCAAATTGCTAATCGCGAATTGCAAGTTAAATTTCAAAAGAGAACACACACCTTCCGTTATCGCTTTAATCAGTCTATACATTTATCAAGTTTTCCATTCGCTGTTTTCCGACAAGATATCGGAAATTCACGGAAGCCTGCTTAGAAATCAAAAGATTATCTGGCTCGATGTCGTTGGTGACGCGCGTCATTCCACGCAACGGAAGATGACCGAACCGAACCGAACCGAACCGAACCGAACCGGACCGAACCGAACCGGACCGCACGGATCGACATTCGTACGATTCGAAAAGTCACGAGTTGGCCGATCAATGATCGACCCCTGTCGTCCAGTTCGATAGGTCAACGTTATTGCTGGCGAGATAAGAACCGCCAGCTTCCACGTCCCGTGTCCCGACAGCTGATCAACATGCCAACGCTAGCTTGCCGCGGCCAAGGAACTTTTTACCATCTGACACGCACGCTACCAGCAAGTGCGAATCCACGCGACAATTCGACGAAGCATCCACCTCCGACGATGAGCTGCAACGACGAGATGCAAGAATTATCGTCGACTTCGAAACGATCGATTATTAACCGTTCGTGCATTGCGAGATAACTATATAGACGACAATTCGCAAACATTCGCAAACATTCGCAATGTTTTCTTCTTCTCAAGCAACATTTGCTTCCTTCGTATTAGCAAGAGAAATTCGTTTGAATCGGATACTGTTCACGCGATACTTTCAAGTGGAATTAAAGACCTTCCAAACGATCGTCGGCTAATCGTTCGATAAACGATCGTTTGGCAATGCTGGTATTAGGTATGTAACGAAGGAAAGGAATCTACTGTTAATCGATGGCAGTGTTACGGCGCGGCACGGCGGCGACGCGACGGGTGCCAAACGCGTAATCTGGTATCCATAACGCGGCGTGAAATCCTCACCGCGAAAGAATCCAGGGCCGTGGCCTTGTGTTCCAGGCCCAGGTCGAACGTGTCAAGCGGTGGAGAAGGCGCGACAAGAAAACAGGGATCGTTGCCAACGCTTCGAGCTACCTCGGCCTAAGGCCTAAGCGAGTCGTCGTAAACTAAGCGCCTCGCGACTTGTAAATTCACCTCTGGCGTTTTAATGGTCTACCACGAGCGTGTATTATTTTCAGGGGCATTAATAACGCCGCGCCGCGGTGAAAGGCTATCGCCAATTAATTAGTCACTTAGCGGCTCTCCCTACCCTGTAAACGCCTCTTCTCTTGCTTCTCTTTACGAATACACAGAATCCTTCCATCCAATAATTTACTAACAATACGTATTTGTCACTTGACAAGTTCGATCACACGAGTTTTACATTATAGACGTTTCTTTGACGTTCGATTTTACAATTGTACAATTTCACGCGAACAAATTGTATACAATTCTATTCTACATTTTTATCCTTTACAGTTTACTCGTTCGTTATCAAGTTCGATTCTGTCAAGTGGTAACAGAGTGACCAGCGTCTTGCGAGATTTCAATAATATCGCTTTAATTACGCAACGCAGTGCGTCCAGATACGTCGTTGAATCCGTTGCCGCGAAATCGTCGCGACGAACATCGAAGACTGGCAACGTCGTTCTCAAAGTTGAACAAGCGAGAATAAGGGGTAGTTGGATCTGAAAGTTCTTCGGTTAGCTGCCCCTGAGAGGGTCAAGATCGATGGCCGAGAAAACCGAGCGTGTCACGGATCTCGGTTTAGGGTCCAGCGAGAAAGAACTTTTTTTTTTCTTTACAATGTTTCTCTCTCTCTCTCTCTCTCTCTCTCTTTCTCTCTCTATTTTCTTTTCTTTTTCTTTCGATCTGGAGATTTCGATGAAACATCTATCGCTGCGAAACGAACAAACGAACAAACATTTTAACATAGTTGGTAAAACCTCCACCAAGAGTTCTTCCAAGCGTTCGATTTTCTCCCCTTATAATTAGATAATTCGGTTGAGAGAGTCGCTTACTTGGAAAGTTAATAAACTTGTCGAGAGTTAAAAGATAAATGCAGAAATTCAAACTCTCTGGCGACAAACCGTTCCGTTTTCTACGCCACTTCTTACTTCGTACTTATTTCCTAGCGATTTCGATCTTTATGGAGAATTAGCGATCGCAGCACGGTAACCGGCACACCTTGCGCAAACCAAAAACCTCATCGACGATTCGAATGTATCCGATGTTCAGGTTGCACGTTTCCAGCTACTCGTAATTCGCAATTAAACATACACACGTTGAGCAGACTGCGTAAAAAAGTAATCTAGACGAGGTAATTGGACGATAACTGATAGACGTGACGTGGTGTGCTGGCAGGCGAAATTAATACGCAGATTATCCAGGAACGTTGGCTCTCGAGTCGTTAGAGCCGAGGTCCCGCGCCTAATTCGTGTCTTCCTTCGCAACTTATAATTCAAGCGCGCAGACTGGAACCGAACTGAACAGAACTGAACAGAACTGAACAGAAGTGAACAGAACTGAACAGAACTGAACAGAACTACGGCAACTTGCGCAACGGTAATTATACACTTCAGCCCCGTTCCCGCGCGCTACCTGCCCGTCTGGCTGGCTGCCTCCGCGCCCTTAAATTTCGCTTTATTTATGTCTCGACTGACGGCTTCACGCTGCCTTCGTCCACCGTTCTCGGATGAATCTCGCGACCGGCAACCATCCAGCAACAGAAGAACACGCTGATTTTCCATGACGATGTTATGGTCCTGACGATGCTACCTTCGATCGATTTTTTCTTTACCTTGACGACCAATGGTTACGTGTAATGGTTAGAATACTTTACTGCACGATATTTCTCATTTTATTGGAAATGCAGCTTGCGTAACGTAACGTACCGTACAATAACGTATATATTGCGCAACATACGTTGCATACATTGTTATTAGCTAGAATCTTGTGAAAGAATGAAGGGATTTGCAAAAGTCAGAAAGACAGGGAACAGAAACGGGAACGAACGAAACGAATGAAAAAAGATCTAAATTGTGTAAAATTAACTGTATTATTGAAGAACGTCAAAATGAAGAGGAAGACGCGGATGAAATATTCGAAAGACAGTCAGCTGCACTACCACAAGGTACCACCACAAGGTAGAAACTTTTACCGTTGTGACGTAACCAAGAACAGCTGTATCAGTTTCTCATCGAAGCATGAACGGAATGGCGGAAAGTCCGTAATTTACCGCGAGCACTTCTCGCGAGTATTTCTCACCGCGGCGTCGTACTTCTAGGCGGCGTGTTAATGCAATTATAACGGAAGACAGAAGAATACGCGACAATGGGGGAGCGCGGAATAAGAAGTAACCCAGGATAGGTAGCTGGACAAGATTTAAGAGGCAGGCCTGGGGGCAGTAACTCTTATAACAGCATTAAAACAGAGCACTTTAATTTACCGCACTGTAGATTTCATTCCTTGTGCTCAAACAGTCCGCGTCGACTTCCATTCTTCGCGCGCGCGCGTTATATAGGGTAACTCTACCGTGCTTCCAAGCAAACTTTCCACAATGCACTCGGTCCGACCAACCGAACCGGCAAACATATTATAAACGTACGCAATGTTAACCGTGCGATGCCATTGAAGTTTCTTTGAAAATCATATCTACCGGTTCTGTTAGAACCCTCCTTGCACCCAATTAATCGAGCGATTTTATTTTGTCGCGTAAAGATTTCGTCGTCGTTGATTTTACAGTACGTGCACAGCGATACAATTATATCTTGTTAAATCGTTACGTTGTCGAACGACGTTGTTGAACGACGATCTCTCCAAAATTATGTAAATCTTAGTACGCTTGTCTTTTCCAATCGAATAGAAAGAACGTTCTTAATTAAAGTTAAAGGTTAAAGTTGAGTAGAATAATCTGTATTTTAAGAACACTTTGTACATGCGGTGCGAAGCTTCCTCGAGCTCAACATGACCAAAACTTTCCGCGATTTATGTAACAATTATTTCAGCCAGCCGTGTTTCTTCCCCGTGCTTCGGTGCAATCGCGTTGTTCTCATTATGGCGTTCAATTCGCTACGCTTCCCACGAGAAATTAATTGAAGCCAACTATGAGCAAAATTTTCCTCGAGTTTCGAGACGGGACGCTCCGTTTATTCAGCTTGACGCACAACGCGCCAGAGAATTTTGTTCGGAAACTGATGAAACCATGACACGCAGATTTAACCGAGGTCGATTTCAGGTTAATTGTCTATTACATTGTTTCTGCAAGCGTAACATCCTCTCGCCGTTGCAATACATTTTTTATCGCTTTATCATCGAGAACGTAATTGCTAATTTACGTACCTGTATAATAACTAATTCCGATTCTTGGCAACATTTTCATCAGGAAGGGAATTTCCAAGGTAAGATAAAATACCCAGTATCGTCTAACGATAACCAAGAGAAAAAAAAAAAAAAAAAAGAAAAAAGAGAAAAAAAAGAAAAAAGAGAAAAAAAGAAAAAAAGAAATAGAAAATGTTATCCTAACGTTGTTATTCTAGTTTCCTATACTACGCTATCATCTTCCGTCGTCTTATTCGATATTTTCCACTTGTACGAATCACCTCGCCTGCCTGCCTGCCTGCCTGCCTGCGCCTGCCTGCCAATTTCCTACACTTATGATCGTCGGAAACACGGTCGCATCGATCAGTGCAAGATCGTTTGAATCGTTTTCAGGAACAAAACGATGCTAGTGTGGCGCTACGAAATTTACTGTATCTGGCGCCGCTTCTATATTTACGATGGGCACCAGGACAACGAGCGACACCTACGTGATCCAACGAAGCGTCTTCGGCATACGCAGACCCGATGCTTCTTCCGCTTTTCATTCCAGCCCACGCCCTTTCGTGCTGAAATTAAAACGCGAACCCAGCACGACGGACGTGCGAGCACTGCGATGCTCGCAAATACGTCGTCGACGGTAAATAATTCCTAATTAGCCCGGCGGCCAACCCACGACAATAACAATAGTGACGTTTCTCTGTCGAAGATTCTTTCTTCTTTTAATCGCGAATACCATTTATTATTCGCAGCGTGACGAAAGATTCGGCTAACGAATGCAAATTAATGGAAATCTAATCGTTCTATAGCGTTATGGAAACGTCTGCGACGACACAATTTTAACTATTTAATTTGATTATTGGCAAAATGGTTGCTCCCATCTAAATAGAAAATAGAAGTCTAACGCTTAGGGAATGGGACAAACGTGCGATGGGACAACGATAGAGATATAAAACTAAAATTGAAAGCTACTAAAATTAATGCATAGAATTCCTTCCCCCCCCCCCCCTCCAAAAAAAACGGTACACAACTTTCAGGACTTTGAATAAGACATGTTCTCTGAAATTTTCCAGCGTCTCGCTGCAGCAAAGTCAAGTAATTAAACGGATAATGTGTACACATTGGAAAAACAAACGGAGGTAGCTGGATATTCAAATGAAACGGCAAGAGTGAAAGGAGAAAAAGAAACAGAGGAAGAAGGAGGAGGAGGAGAAGAAGAAGAAGAAGAAGAAGAAGAAGAAGAAGAAGAAGACGACGACGACGACGACGACGAAGAAGAAGAAGAAGAAGAAGAAGGGGAAGAAGAAGAAGGAGAAGTAGAAGAAGAAGCAGAAAAAGTTTGAGAAGCAGGAGAAGAAGAAGAAATTGCTATGCGGGACGCGGCGGAGCAGCATAACGGTAAGGCCTCGCTGGCAAACGATCGTGGTGTCATTGTGCCGTCACAATGCAAGGTTATTCATCTGAGATTCTCACGGCGACATCAATCCTATCGCTCGATAGAAATCTCCCCTCTGCCTCGCGAGTATTCCAGCTTCATTAGAAAGACGTGGCCCATGAATATGCGCGATGCGACCGACCTGATCAAGCTGCCATATCGCGTCACTTATCCGTGCAGACGATTTTCCCTGTAAATGCGACGCAGCCAGCTCGCGACACGTGTGCCGCGAATTTTGACGGAAGTCTCGGCTATCGTGTCGTGTGTCGTGTCGTGTCGTGTCGTGTCGTATCGTGTGGTGTCGCGTCGGTAAACGACTGATTCATTGGCCCGGGGTTTGATGCTGTCTGTCCAATTTAATTTCGTTTCCTCCCTTACAACTGCAACCCCTTATGATACACCTTGATACTTTCTTTAATTGATTTCACGAATTGATTTCGTGAATTTTCTCAGCCGCGCGACGAATACGGTACTGCCGGTCATAAATATTAGCATCGGCTCGTTCTACATATTTGTTAAAAAGCTAACAAATTTTACCTCGATTAGAATTTTACGCGCGTATCAACATCGTGTCACATATCGACGTGTCACGACTCAAAATAATTCAACTCTATGTGAAAAGAACATCAAAACCTATATAGTATAGTATAGTCACGTACAGCAGGGACACCTGCAAGTGGGCGGAACAAAGCCCAAGTATAATAATTTAATGTAAGTCGCGAAGGTATCGAACGTCAAAGTGGTCGGAGAGTGCGTGGGCTGGCAAAAGAAAAAAACAAGGCGAATAATGGTCGCCCTTCTATATTTCTTGGCGCAATCAAGACATTGCTAGATAATTTGTGGTCGTGCAGGCCGGATACTTCGAAGGGGCTACATAGTAAAGATCTAATATACCCGACTCATAATCATTAATCACCGAAGAGAAATCACCCGGATGGATGGCTAGTGCTTGCCGCTTTTTCTCTCACTGCGAAGAAACTTGAGTGTACGTACGTACTTATACAGAACATTCCGACGGAAACCTAAATCATTCGCAGCAAATAACCACCGAATGTTCCTAATATCTGACAATTGTTCCATCTCATCTCATTATCATTAGCTTGAATCGTTAAATTACATCTTCCCTCCTTCACGCGAATAATCCGCGAAATCCTTTTTCTCTGCTGCGCTGCTCCCCAGGGGTTTTAATATAGAGCTGCTTTGCAAAAAAAGAAAAAAAAAAAGAGAAAGAAAGAAAGAAAGAAAGAAAGAAAGAAAAAAAAAATGGAAGAAAATTGCCTGGAAAAAAGATAAAGAAGACTTTAAACGAAGAAACAGGCATGTAATACAGGTTCTTTTTTTTACAATTGGAAGCTTAAATTGCTGTAACAGAGTGAAGCGTTTCCCTTAAACGTTTAGAAAAAGGACTTTAAACGGTAATATCTTAACCCAAATTGACCATACTTTTGTCTGTAAAAAACCGTGCTTAGTTTTACGGAACCTGTATACCTACGTGCACGTAAGGCGTGAAATCGTATATTTTAAAAGATCAATAGAGGACGTAGTGTAGCGAAAAATTTAGCGCAACACAGGATACTTAATAAAATAATAGCGTACACGTTACGTTCTATAAAACACAAAGGTTAGGTATTATCATTGAACCGTAGAAATGAAAGCTTTCCGATATAAAGAGAATATGCGTACATACTCCCTCTTCGTGCGAAAACTTTTCCCCAAATACAACAGCGCACAAACCGTTTCTTCGATATCGATCCTATCTACTGTCCCGATCCTATAAACAGTGAACGAATATTTGCATGTTTTTCTAGAACGCATACGCGTATTCAGTATGCATAAACATACGCAGTCGATCTACGAGAACTAGCGACAAGGTAGGAAAAGACAGAATCCTCGGTGGAGGTTTTCTTCAAGCTAGGAAACTCTCGTCTCTGTAGAAGCACGTTTTACGATCGGTCGGGGGTGGGAGCGGTGGGCGTGCGTGAGGGGTGGCGGTTCGCGTGGAATACACGCCGGTTGCTAACTCAGCTGACCGGTCATTAATAAACCGAAGCCATTACCAAGCAACCTCCGAATGTGCATGGTCGCGTCTGTGTGCACCAACTATGTACACGGGTATGTATCTAAAACCACTATCCTGAGAGTTTCCCTGGCCGATTCAGATCTGCGCGCCACCCGCCCCCTCCCCCTCGCCTTCTACCCCTCGTGTTGCCCGTGGCGGGCGTCGCAACCCCCGCTTCCTCTTTAACCGGAACAGGGCGGCAGCCAAGTCGGGTTATACCGCTCTGGTCCCGCTGCTATGTCATTTATAAATGTCCTCGCGAAATGACCCGTTCGTCCATCTCATCCCTTAAGCACGGTCATTAAAGTCAGCCATACTTGGCCACTCGGCGAGGGAATATTTTGGACCGGTTAATGGAATGATTTAGTAAATGGAAGGCCACAGCCGCGTTTCCGAACGCGGTTAACTTTTGTCTTCTTTCTCGTTCCGGTTTCTTCTTTGGTTGATTAATTTGCGAGTTTGCGAATATACAATAGCAAGGGATTCGTGATTCACTCATTCGGAAGTTATGTTCTGTCGGTAGAATGTTTTGGTCTCTTTTTAAAGAGAGAGATTTCTGTCCCTTTCATAACTTTGGCGTAACGATAAAACGTTGTTTACAGAAAGGTTGAAACAATCATCCGGTCGTAATCTTCTCTCTGTTAAATTATGTCGAAAATAATTAATAATTCAATCGCTTCTCCCTTCTTCTTTCTTCTTTCTTCTTTCTTCTTTTCCTTTTCTCCTCCTGTTTTCTCTTTTCTTTTTCTCTTTTGCAAATCGATAATATATACATACGCAATTCTTTTATTCAATCGCGAACGTCAACACGTGTCATCGTAATTTGATCGTTTACGCGGCTCGGGGCGTCGCCGTGTTCGACTAACGAAACACGTATCACCGTTCCTGGTGTTTACAGTGAAAAACGAAAAGCGCGCGTGACCCGTCATTACGATTCCTCTCCAATCGAGGAATCGAGGAATCACAATGACCCGGCCATTCTAATCCAGTCGATGCACGATGCAATTGTTGCATATGCTCGCATGCCGTCATGCGTGATTCCAAGTAAGGAATGAACATGATGGGATTAAGGGAATCCGTAATTATCACAGAATTCACATCTGCGACGAGCCTCATTTCTTTTGTAACAATCCAACGTACGGAACACGACGCCAGACCATGCTGCCAACATGGATAATCGATATCTCTCGTGCAATCATCGTTATCATTCGATAAATTTTCCATGTAACTTGGAAGTTAGCCGGCATCTCGTTTTACTCGGTCGTTATTCCGCTTTACCGTGTATTTATTAACAATACCACGTTACACTTGAAACGCATTGTCATGTTAAAGAAACTCTTAATATACACGTGCAGTTTCTACTTTGCAGATTGAAAAGAAAGATCTTAAAAAATTGGAATCTTTGTTTCTGGCAAAAAAAAAAAAAAAGGAAAAAAAAGAAAAAAGAAAAAGAAAGAAAGAAAGAACGAAAGAAATTCTAATTTGTAAAAGATAAAAGCAAAAGATCGACGTATATCTGCTTAAAAGCAGCGTTTCGATTTCTCAAACTATATATCAAGCGTCCGAATCTATCTTGTCCGTATCTACTTAAAGGTAGGTAGTATTCTTTTTCCCCGAACTATTTCTCGCATGTTTTCGAAACTTATCATTCCCAATTACAGTTAAACTTATTTGCAATACTAGAAGTAAACTAGTTTGCAAAGTAAAAATTGAGCCGATTGCCATCGACGAAGCTACGTGCACGCAACACAGTTGCAACTGCAACAGGAAGAAAGAGAAGCAGCTGGAACATTACGAAGGATGGGAACCGCGGAGCCAATAATTCAAATCCTCTGCGTCCGTTCATGTAAATGGCGTTCGAACGTTCATACAGTGGGGTACCGAGTGGTTTAAGGGAAACGTCACATTCGTTTCAACGACGTCGAACGTCTCTCTGGTAGCGCGTCAGGCGTCTAATATATCGACGTTAAGCGCGTATGTTCGTCTGGAGACATGCCCACAGGGCGACAGGCCGGTTGGCGGCTTTCCTTCCATTCCACGCATGTGGAAGGATCAGAATGCGAGCAAAGGACGTTACCTCGGCGAGCATCGCGAACGATGAAAATTCTCTTTGCTGGCGGTGTCGAATGGCGATTTTAGGAAAAATAACACGATGACACGCAAGCCGTTGTACTGGATCTCGGACGATGACTGCTACCCGCTCCCGCTCCCGCTCGCTGTGGGAATTTCGTTTCCTTTCCGTTCACGTGCCGACTATTAGGCTGAACTATGAAGGAGTGGCTTGAATACCGAAATTTATATCGCCTCGATTTTATCCGTGAACGATAGCCTGGTGAATAATTCCTCGCGATCGAGCTTGGGCGTCGTTTCAAATCAACCATTCGAAAGGCGATTACTTAAGTAATAATACGTTATCTTATTTGGCTAGAAATTGTTACTTCGAGAGAATTATCATTATTTATACCATTAATTTATATGGACAAGCAAACGACTCGTCTTTGCATTATTTTATCGGTTAGCCGCGATCAACTATCGAACGAAACGTAACGTTTCGCAATAGTAGTTAATTTATCAATTCGATCGGATATACAAATTTCTCTGTGCTCGATCTTCTCGAGCTCGGTGGAATTTCGAACGATATTCGGCAATTTACGAACGATAAACGATTCGTTTACGATATAGGTACTTCCTTTAATTCCTACGTCGTCGACCATTCATAAATTCTACGACTGTCGAACTTGTTCGCAGCATTGGAAGCATAGAGTCGCGCAACACGCTATTACGTTATTATTACGTTCTCTTCCCCTTGTGGATATCGCTTACTTTTAGGCAGACAAGTAGCGAGCTTCGATAGATGTCCTGTAACTCGTCCCGTTTCCGGGTATTTTTCATTTCGCATGATCGATCGCGCTGCTCGATCGCGTTTCTTATCGAAACATGGCTGAGTAGAAAAACTTGTTCCTGTCACCGATCGGACTCCATGACACCTGTTAGCGCGCGAAATTTGATCGATCGACAACGACAATGCCGATACTCGGCTATAGGTCTCCGTGGGGAAGAGTCACGGCAAAAAAGCACATTTGACAAACAGTTATGGTATGGTTCCATATACAGGGAATATGTGCCAGACAGACGGATCGTAATACGATGTGGCTGGCCCGCGTAGAATCATGGAATACACGGTTTCCCTCTCAGAATTGACGAGTGCTTGGTTGCATCGTGCCTTTGATATTTTCCCGGGGTATCGTTCCCGTCGATATACCGTTTTACAGCATCGGCTTTCCCATATCTCGCACGGTTAACGGATCGCGCGACCATTTACCTTTCAAATTATTTGTTTCTTTTCGGGCTCGATAGCTTCAACATTTCGCTTCGTCCACCTCAGTTTTATCTCTTGGTACTTTATCTCTTTAGCACGTTTCCTTCAATCGTGCAAATTTTCAATTATATCGATTTATCAGATGCCAATTTCTACAGTTGCCTCTCTTCTCTCCGTAATACGACATCCTTAAAAGCTTTCCTTCTGAATCTCTCAACACAGAAGCCACCATATTACAGGTCGGTATATTACCTGGCCTGGTTCCGGCGTTGTACATATACATTTATCTACATCTTTGATGCTGAAGTTTAACGTCTTTAATCTATATCGTAGTATTTTCCTATTGTTAGAGGAAACAAACTATTTACATACGTATATACAAAGAGCAGGTTGATCACGTTCATTTTACAAACGCTAATTTCTGCACGGAAGAATCAAACGAACTTTATACGTATAAACGACCAGCCACGTACGTAGAAGCTAGGTCGATAATTCAAACCCGGAGAATAGTGCTTAACCACCGTAAAGAGAGAAGGTCAAAGGCTATACTTGTCAGAGTTGCGTGTGTAGAGTGCGTGTGTGGGCGAAAAAGACACAGAAAAATCAGGCATAGTCGGCCTTTAAAGCGTTCAAACTGAATAAATAAAGAATAAATAAAGCATCGGAAATTGGAATAACGGGACACGCTAAATCATTTTACACGAAAGACATTCTGCAACGTCCTCGAGAGTTGCGCACCTGGTTTCCGTTGTTAAAGTTAGGGGAGCGGAAAGAAGCGAATCGATAGGTTTCCAGTCGACTATTAATTAATATAAAAAAAAGAAAAAAAATATAAAAAAGTTACGAATCAAGCAACGAAACGTTCTGCAGATTCGAGAAGCTAGTAACGGTGTTACTTCTGATTATCGATTCATCGGTCAAATTCAGGTCCATCGATTCGATATTAAAATTCGACTAAGGTGGCCCGATGCTTACGCGTTCGTACTGACGTTAGTCGACATACGTTACACGCTACACCTTCGGGCATCAGTGACGTTCGTATGACGCGATATTCAAATAATCCATAGCGTATCGTCTATAGTCCGGTGTACGATACGCAGACCGAAGGATCGATCGCCTCGAAGGGGAATAACTTGCAGATGAGTCGGTCGCAGTGTTACGAGAATCTTAGCGTCGCGTCGCGTCGCGTCGCGTTGCGTTGCGTCAAACGCTGGTCTCGCACGACAAGAATACTCTCTTTCGTTTAACACAAACGTAAAACGTATCCGGTGAGAAGTCTGAAAACACCTGATGAAACGAACACGTGAAGCTCATCGACGCGACGGAAAAAGGATGACGAGGAGGTGGAGGACGGTGAACGGGGGCTGGCGAACGCGGTGAGAGACGGCGCGGGCGCGGCACGGCGGAGGCAGGGGTAGGGCGAAGAGAAAGGGCGGTCGAGCGAGTCGAAGGTAGAAACTTGGTTAATGCGCCGTATATTACCGTAATGCCGACTCTAAGTAGGAATTACATATGCGACGCACTCGTCGCGTACCTTCACGTCACCGCAAACGACATATTTCAGTGGCGGGAAGCCGATCGCGGCTACGTGCCTCGGTGCCAGCTAGTAGAACAAATAGAGCACCGATAATCGAGGAATTTGGAATTCAATATCCACCGATCGCCACCCTGTTCACGCGTGTCCTGGGTAGGCAATACGCGGCATTTGCATCGCGACTCGTTAAGCCTGCGATCGCGATCGTTTAGCGCCGTGAGAGTATGACGAGCATGAGGCCAAACGCGACGCGACCTCTTCGTACATTATCATCTTCCTTTGTCGCGAGTGCCTCGCTCTAATAAGCACACAGGAAATGTTACACGAATCGAGGAAAGAATTAGGTCAATTGCTTGAGATGGAACGTAGAACGGCGCCTCCTAGTGACGGTCGTTAACGATTTTACACAGCCACATGATTTCTCGCGTGGAAACGTAGTCGTCAGATTTACCAATTGCTCGGTATCACAAAAGCAATCTCGCGAAACGCGACGTATCGTTCCGAGAACGAACGATGTTTCGTCGATCAACCAACTCGCCAATTCATCGTTCAATTTTCGCTAATTGACAAAGCATCGGATGAACGCGAACTGAAAGCCGAACGAAAGACTTACAGACTTAAAGACGGAGCGATTTAATATACGCGTTCGACGTTAAAACGGACAGCTGCTGGGGGGAACAAATTTTTCGTAAAGAGAGAAAAAGCCAGGAGAACGAAACTAGGATCGCCCATTAGCGAGTATAAAGCAATGGGAAATCATTGCGGATGCAATATCGTGAACGGTTTAACGGAACGGGTGCTTTTCAATCGTCGGCCATGGCGCGGCGATCGACATGAATTTTGAAGCGTATCTGATAGCAGCACGGTGCCGCCTAAATATTTGATGAAACATTTCGGCCGCAATATGGGGCCCCGCATTCCCCCGGAAACGCCGTGATCCCCTGACCAGGCACAGCCAGACCGCCATTACTTTGATACATAACCTCTCTTCCCTCCCGTCCTGCTCTGTCCATATATTGATAGCGCGGATGCATTATTGATGCATTGGTTATATTTATGGGACAATTTAAAACTTGCCAATCATTTCTCGGGACGAATCGATCGGATGGCCCCGCGGTCGTTCGTTGAACCGACGCGTATTAAAAATTCACACGGAACGGCGCGGCGGGAAATTTGAAATGCGACGCGTGTATCTGCGGCTTCGGCCGCATTAATGCACGCGGCCAATTACGCGGTAACGCACGCTGAAACAAGATAATAATCCCGGTGAAACGAGCCGTCTTTCTGCGGGAATCTCCAGTTGCGGACGATTTGTTTGTTTGCTCCTCGAAAGATACATCGAGGATATATATAAATTAATATTTCCACCAAGTAATCGTGTTTTAGATACGGTTTCGTAACGTCTGTGTCTTAATAGCCGCCCTTTCTTTCCCATTTGAGGTAGTCAGCGAGATGCGTTGCGCGAAGCAAATAGAAATTTAGATGCGAAATCAAGGATTGGATGGTCAGATTGTTTTTATCTTATTACAAGTCTCCGTCGGAATTACGTGCAAATACTTGTTAATATTATACCCTGTCCGTTAAATTTGTCTAGTTCGAATAAACGAGCATCCTTGTTAGCAATTTCTCAAAGTACGAGTACGTTGCGGATATAATCACACTCTAAATTCACTTATCGTTAGAGTATCGTGAGGTTCGGCTATTTGTACGATCGTAGACGAAAGAGCTGTTATTGTTTAATATTTCATGGATGTTGATGGACGCGTTTGCGTGTGGAGAGCAATGCCAATCCCCTATGGCGTGTTGGGACAAAGTTGATTTTTATGTTCGAATATCGAGAGTCTCAGACGGAGCTTGTCAGATGCGTAGGGCCGAAGGGACATGTATAAAAAGGGTGCGGAAATAGGGTGAAGCTGAACGCGTCGTAGTCTCTGGAAACGTTCTCAGGAGGCTTAAAATAAATCCAAAGACAAATGATCGCGAAATTAATTAAAACTAAACGTTCTCTCTAGTCCCCTTTGCCTCTTCCTTTTTCAAACGTTTAATCGTAAATTATAAAGAAACATTTTCTATACCGATCATCGAATCATTGGACGAACACAGATCTCTAATTACGCCATTTATTCCCTAAATGAAAAACTTGTCAGAAATTTATCAGAAATTGGAAGAACAAT
Source organism: Bombus pyrosoma (assembly GCF_014825855.1). NCBI lineage: Eukaryota > Metazoa > Arthropoda > Insecta > Hymenoptera > Apidae > Bombus > Bombus pyrosoma. Next base: position 12,067,511 of record NC_057778.1, on the reverse strand, counting down.
ATATTGGTATAGGAATTGGAATAGGTTTCCTACATACAAATTTTCTTCGCTCTCTTCGATTTCTTTCACGGCCACCGGTTCTGTTTCGAACACGCTTGCATCTCCCAACCCCCAGCGCGGCTTTATATTCGACTAATCCGAAAGCGGCAGCGTTGCGCGTCTCGTCGCTGGTGGGCAACGATGGCGGTGAGCGAGCAGCCTTAATTGAAGTATTTCTTATCTAAAAACTGGTGATCCCGCAGAACGGCGAGCCGGAAGACCTCTGATCCGTTAAGGTCTGGCCAGCCGTGATTGCGGGGCTCTTGTCTTCTCTTATAATTGATATTGGCTCGCCGCGCCCGCGCCCGCGCCCGCGCCTCGCCCGCGCCTC